>NW_027118007.1:0-162242 GCF_038497935.1 Neoaidaea tothii
GACTCCGTCGAGGGTAGTGCCTGCGGCAGGCCTGCCCGAAGGGCAGCCACCCTCGACGGAGTCGCCGCCGGAGGCTCGCCCGTGCATATAGCCGCATATAGCCGCCGCCCGCAGGGCCAACCCTCGACGGAGTCGCCGCCGGAGGCTCGCCAATGCATACAGCCGCCGCCCGCAGGGCCCCCCCGACGGAGTCGCCGCCGGAGGCTCGCCCATGTAGCCGCTCGAGCCGCATAAAGCCGCCCGGCTGCATATAGCCGCCCGGCGCCGCGCCGCAGGACGCTACCAAACATCGCCAACCGCACGCCCAGATAACGCAGACCACAGCCATGGCTCAGCAACCAGTGACGGGAGGCATCCGCATCGCCATCGACGTGAGTACCGGCGCGCGCCAGCTGACGCCAGCGCGGCGGAACGTTCACCGACTGCATCGGGTCGTGTCCTGGGCAGCCCGACGTGGTCATCAAGCTGCTGTCGGTCGACCCCGCCAACTACGAGGACGCGCCCCGCGAGGGCATCCGGCGGATCCTCGAGCGGTACACGGGCCGCGCGATCGCGCGCACGGACAAGATCGACACGGCGCTGATCGGTACGGCGGGCGCGCGGGCGCGCTGACGCAGAATCGATCCGGATGGGCACGACGGTGGCCACGAACGCGCTGCTGGAGCGCAAGGGCGAGCGGTGCGCGCTCGTGACGACCAAGGGCTTCCGGGACTGCCTGGTGATCGGTAGGTGCGGCCGCGGCGGCGCTGACGGCAGGCAACCAGAGCCGGCCGAAGATCTTCGACATCGCGATCAGGCGGCCGGACGTGCTGTACGACAAGGTGGTGGAGGTCGACGAGCGCGTGACGCTCGAGGACTACACGGAGGACCCCGCGCGCGCGCGGACGGCGGCCGCGGGCCCGGACCTGGTGCGCGGGCTGTCGGGCGAGACCGTGCGGGTCCTGCGGCGGCCGGACGAGGCCGCGGTGGCGGCCACGCTGGCCGCGCTGCGCGCAGAGGGCTTCCGGTCGGTGGCCGTGTGCCTGCTGCACTCGTACACGTTCCCGGAGCACGAGCGGCTGGTGGGCCGGCTGGCGGCCGCGGCCGGCTTCGCGCACATCTCGCTGTCGTGCGAGCTCATGCCGATGATCAAGCACGTGCCGCGCGCCACGTCGGCCACGGCGGACGCGTACCTGACGCCCGAGATCAAGAAGTACCTGGCCGGCTTCGCGGCGGGCTTTGCGGGCGGGCTGGGGTCGACGGCCGCGGCCGGCGGCGGCGCGCGCTGCGAGTTCATGCAGTCCGACGGCGGCCTCGTCGACGTCTCGGCCTTCTCGGGCCTGCGCGCGATCCTGTCGGGCCCGGCCGGCGGCGTGGTGGGCTACGCGCGCACGTCCTACGACGCCGCGGCCGGCGTGCCCGTGATCGGCTTCGACATGGGCGGCACGTCCACGGACGTGTCGCGGTACGGCGACGGCCGCTACGAGCACGTGTTTGAGACCACCACCGCGGGCGTGACCATCCAGAGCCCCCAGCTCGACATCAACACGGTGGCGGCCGGCGGCGGCAGCCGGCTGTTCTGGAAGAACGGCATGTTCGTGGTCGGCCCCGAGAGCGCCGGCGCCCACCCCGGGCCGGCCTGCTACCGCAAGGGCGGGCCGCTGACGGTGACGGACGCCAACCTCGTGCTGGGCCGGCTCGTGCCCGAGTTCTTCCCCCGCATCTTTGGGCCGCGCGAGGACGAGGGCCTGGACGCGGACGCCGCGCGGGCGCAGTTTGCGGCGCTGGCCGCCACCATCAACGCCGATCTGCCGGCGGCCGCCGCCATGACGGTCGACGAGGTCGCGTACGGCTTCCTCAAGGTCGCCAACGAGGCCATGACGCGGCCGATCCGGACGCTGACCGAGGCCAAGGGCTTCGACACGTCCACGCACCGCCTGGCCACGTTTGGCGGCGCCGGCGGCCAGCACGCGGTGGCCATCGCCGAGTCGCTGGGGATCGCGCAGATCATCGTCCACAAGTACTCGTCCGTGCTGTCGGCGTACGGCATGGCGCTGGCGGACGTGGTGGAGGAGGCGCAGGAGCCGTGCGCGCTGGCGTACGCGGCGGCGGCGGCCGGCGAGTTCGCGGCCCGCCTGGCCGGCCTGCGCGCCCGCGCGGCGGCCGGCCTGCGCGCCCAGGGCTTCCGCGACGCGGACATGGCCTTCGACGACTACCTCAACATGCGCTACCAGGGCACCGAGAGCGCGCTGATGGTCGTGCGGCCGGCGGACGGCGACTTCCGGGCGGCGTTCGTGGCCCAGCACCAGCACGAGTTCGGGTTCACGCTGCCGGACCGCGACGTGGTGGTCGACGACGTGCGCGTGCGCGCCGTCGGGCGCTCGCCGGCGCCGGCCGAGCCGTCCGTGGACGCCGCGCTGGCCGCCGCCGTGCCCGTCGACGTCCCGGCCGCGCGCGCGCACGCGGTCGCCGCGGTCTACTTCGACGGCGGCCGCGTCCCCACGCCCGTGTTCCGGCTCGCCAGCCTCGCCGCCGGCGACCGCGTCCCCGGCCCCGCGATCCTGGCCGACGGCACGCAGACCATCGTCGTCGAGCCGCGGTCGGCCGCGCTCGTCCTGCCCGCCCACGTCGTGATCTCGCTCGGCGCCGGCGCGCGCAAGTCGGCCACCACCGCGCAGGTCGACCCCATCGCGCTCTCGATCTTCGGCCACCGGTTCATGGCCATCGCCGAGCAGATGGGCCGCGCGCTCCAGAAAACGTCCGTGTCCACCAACGTCAAGGAGCGCCTCGACTACTCGTGCGCGCTCTTCGACGCCGGCGGCGGGCTCGTGGCCAACGCGCCGCACCTGCCGGTGCACCTCGGGTCCATGTCCACGTGCGTGCGCATGCAGGCCGAGCTGTGGGCCGGGCGGCTGCGCCGCGGCGACGTGGTCGTGTCCAACCACCCCCAGGCCGGCGGCACGCACCTGCCCGACATCACGGTGATCACGCCCGCGTTCCACGGCGACCGCATCGTGTTCTACGTGGCGTCGCGCGCGCACCACGCCGACATCGGCGGGATCCTGCCCGGGTCCATGCCGCCGAGCTCGCGCGAGCTCTTCCAGGAGGGCGCGGCGATCTTCTCGGAGAAGCTCGTGAGCGCGGGCGCGTTCGACGACGCGCGCATGACCGAGCTGCTGCTGCACGCGCCGGCCGCGTTCCCGGGCTGCTCGGGCACGCGGTGCCTGGCCGACAACCTGTCGGACCTGCGCGCGCAGGTGGCGGCCAACCAGAAGGGCATCGCGCTGATCGACCAGCTCATCGGCGAGTACGGCGAGGACGTGGTGCAGTTCTACATGGGCGCGATCCAGCGCAACGCGGAGCTGGCCGTGCGCGGCCTGCTGCGGACGGTGGCCGCGCGCGTGGGCGGCCGCCGGCTGGAGGCCGTGGACCACATGGACGACGGCTCGCCGATCGCGCTGCGCGTGGACATCGACCCGGCCGACGGCACGGCCACGTTCGACTTCACGGGGACGGGGCCGGAGGTGTACGGCAACATCAACGCGCCCGAGGCCGTGACGTACTCGGCCATCATCTACTGCCTGCGGTGCATGGTCACCGACGACATCCCGCTGAACCAGGGCTGCCTGAAGCCGGTGCGCGTCCTCATCCCGCCGGGCTCGTTCCTGAGCCCGTCCGAGGGCGCGGCCGTGGTCGGCGGCAACGTGCTGACGAGCCAGCGCGTGACGGACGTGATCTTCAAGGCGTTTGGCGCGTGCGCGGCCTCGCAGGGCGACTGCAACAACCTGACCTTCGGCATCGGCGGCCGCGTGGACGGCGCGGCCGCCCCCGTCCGCGGCTGGGGCTACTACGAGACCATCGCCGGCGGCAGCGGCGCGGGGCCGACCTGGGACGGCACCGACGGCGTGCACACGCACATGACCAACACGCGCATCACCGACGCCGAGATCTTCGAGCGCCGGTACCCGGTGGTCCTGCGCGAGTTCGCGCTGCGCACGGGCAGCGGCGGCCGCGGCCAGCACCGCGGCGGCGACGGCGTCGTGCGCGACATCGAGTTCCGCGTGCCGGTCCAGTGCTCCATCCTGTCCGAGCGCCGCGCGTACCGCCCGTACGGCATGGCCGGCGGCGAGCCGGGCCAGACGGGGCTGAACCTGTGGCTGCGCCAGAAGCGCGGCCCGGACGGCGCCGTGCACGTGCACACCGTCAACCTGGGCAGCAAGAACACGGCCGCGATGGCCGCGGGCGACCGCATCGTCATCAACACCCCGGGCGGCGGCGCCTGGGGCCCGGCCGACCGCGCGCCGGCGCACGAGCACACGCCGGACCCGCGCGCCACCTGGCGCGGCCAGGGCTCTGTGGCGGCGTACGCGGCGACGCAGGAGACGAACTAGGCGGCTATCTGCGGCTATATGCCGGAGGCTCCTCGCTGCATATAGCCGCCCGCAGGGCCTACCCTCGACGGAGTCGCCGCCGGAGGCTCGTCAATGCATATAGCCGCATATAGCCGCCCGCAGGCAACCCGACGAGTCGCCGCCGGAGGCCCGTCAATTATATACTGTGCACTCCCTCAGGGCTGCCTCGACGAGCCGCGAGAAGCCAGTGCCATATAGCCGCATGTAGCCGCCCCGCTCCCACGGCCGCGGCGGCTATATGTGGCTCTATCCCGCATAGCCGAGCGGCCGGCGGGACACGTCACGTGCTCAGGGGCCAAGCACCGGGCCTGAGCTCGCGCTCGGCCCGCGCCCAGCCGAGCGCAAGCAGCCGGGCCGACCGCGTCGGTGCGGCGAGCGATACCGCTCTGGGCCCGGAATCGCTCGGATAAACGCGGTCCCTAAAAGACCCGCGTCACGTGACCGGTCACGTGTGAGGCGCCGCCGCGGCTGCGGGCGGCTGCCGCCGCCGCCGGCAGCCCCGCGCGGGCGCGCGCGCGCGCGCGCGCGCTGCGTCTGGCCGGCGCCGGGCGGGGGAGTGCCAGGGCCCGGGGAAGGAAGAACCCGGCGGAAAGTTGTCTAGCTCGGCCATGATCGGGTTCCGATATATTAGAGCCAGGCTGTCCCGGCCAGGCTTCCCCAGCGGATCATACACCCACCCGGCGCGAAAAATGAGTTCCCAGGTACGCAGGGCCGGCGGAGGGTCGGCGGGCCGGCGGCGGGCGCGGCGCCCCGGGCGCGGGGGCGGGCGCGGGCCGGGCGCGGCGGCCGGGCCGGATCGGCGGCGGAAAAAATTTGCAGAGCTGACGGCGCAGTTGAAAGACCAGACCCTGTTCAAGGAGCAGGCGTTCATCGGCGGCAAGTTCGTCGACGCCGCCTCCGGCGCGACGTTCGTCGTGACCAGTAAGTGTGTGTGCGGGCGGCGCTGACGCAGACCCGGCCACCGGCGACAAGATCGGATCGGCGGCCGAGATGGACGTCGGCGACCTGCAGCGCGCCATCGACACGGCCGCGGCCGCGTTCAAGACGTTCCGCAAGACGTCGGGCCGCGCGCGCGCGCGCATGATCCGCGCGTGGTACGACCTCACGGTGGCCAACACGGAGGACCTCGGCCGGCTGATCACGCTCGAGAACGGCAAGACGCTGGCGGAGGCCAAGGGCGAGGTCACGTACGCCGCGTCGTTCATGGAGTGGTTCTCGGAGGAGGCGCCGCGGGTGTACGGCGACGTCATCCCCGCGTCCAACGGCGTCAACCGCGCGTTCACGGTCAAGCAGCCCGTCGGCGTGTGCGGCATCATCACGCCGTGGAACTTCCCGGCGGCCATGATCACCCGCAAGGTCGCGGCCGCGGTCGCCGCCGGCTGCACGGTCGTCGTCAAGCCCGACGCCGAGACGCCGTACACGGCGCTCGCGCTCGCAGAGCTCGCCCGCCGCGCCGGCATCCCCGACGGCGTCATCAACATCGTCACCACGTCCAAGAACCTGCAGACGGTCGGCAAGGAGCTGTGCTCGTCGCCCAAGATCAAGAAGATCTCGTTCACGGGCTCGACCAACGTCGGCAAGCTGCTGATGGACCAGGCGTCGTCCACGCTCAAGAAGTGCTCGTTCGAGCTCGGCGGCAACTCGCCCTTCATCGTCTTTGACGACGTCGACCTCGACCTCGCCGTCGAGGCCGCCGTGCTGTCCAAGTTCCGCGGCACCGGCCAGACGTGCGTGTGCGCCAACCGCTTCTTCGTGCACGCCGCCGTCTACGACGCGTTTGCCGCCAAGCTGACCGCGGCCGTCGCCAAGTTCCGCATCGGCAACGGCTTCGACGCCGGCGTCACCCACGGCCCGCTCATCCACGGCCGCGCGCTCGCCAAGGTCCAGGACCACGTCGACGACGCCACCGCCAAGGGCGCCACCGTCACCATCGGCGGCGCCCCGGCCGCCGCCCTCGGCGCCAACTTCTTCGAGCCCACCGTCGTCACCGGCGTCACCCAGGACATGAAGATCGCGTCCGAGGAGACCTTCGGCCCGATCGCCGCGCTCTTCAAGTTCACCACCGAGGACGAGGTCGTCGAGCTCGCCAACTCGGTCGAGGTCGGCCTGGCCTCGTACCTCATGACCAACGACGTGTCGCGCGTCTGGCGCATTGCCGAGGGCCTCGAGTTCGGCATGGTCGGCGTCAACACCGGCGCCATTTCCGACGCGGCCACGCCCTTTGGCGGCGTCAAGTACTCGGGCTTTGGCCGCGAGGGCTCCAAGTACGGCATTGAGGGTACGTATGCCGCCTGCACCGCTAACCGCCAGAGTACGTCACCATCAAGTCCGTTACGATTGGCAACATTGGTCTGTAAGCAATGCACCTTGCGCCGCACACTGTGCGGCTTGCCCCCACCCCGGCCTGCGCTTGGGACCGGCACACGCCGAGAACCCGGGCCCGTAGACTGCACGAGCGGCACGCCGTCGGCGCGGCTGTGTGCAGGAGAGACCATGTAGCCGCACGAGCCTGCGGCGGCGACCCCGTCGAGGGCGGCCCCCACAGCGGCTATATGCGGCTACATGCATGGCGAGCCTCCGGCGGCGACTCCGTCGAGGGTGGCTGCCCTTCGGGCAGGCTGCGCCCGCGCCAGGCTTGCCGCAGGCACTACCCTCGACGGAGTCGCCGCCGGAGGCTCGTGCGGCTGTGCGCGTCTATATCGTGGCGGCGGCTATATGCGGTTATATGGCACTGACGAGCCTCCGGCGGCGACTCCGTCGAGGGTGGCTGCCCTTCGGGCAGGCTGCGGCCGCGCCAGGCTTGCCGCAGGCACTGCCCTCGACGGAGTCGCCGCCGGAGGCTCGCCAGGCCATACAGCCGCCCGCAGAGCCTACCCTCGACGGAGTCGCCGCCGGAGGCTCGCCAAGCCATATAGCCGCGTCAGGTCGCTCCGCGCCGCACGGCGTGCGGCTCGAGGCAGCCGGCCGGGCCCGCGGCACCCGCAGGGTTAGGGCGATGGGCGTGCCTGTCGGAAATTTTCAAAATTTTCCACCGCGCCAACAGACAACGCAGACGAGAGGGCCCCAGAACAGGCAGCAGAGATGAGTCTCAAGGCTGTCAGAATCCCGCTGAGCGCGCTCGGCCGGCCGGCCGCGTGGGCCGGCCGCGCGAGCGTCGCCGACCGCTGGCGCCAGCAATTGCGCGCGTACTCCGAGGCCTCGCCGGCCGGCATCGTCCCGGTCGAGCAGACCATTGCCGGGCTGAGCGACCACGACCGCGCGCGGCTGTCGGTGATGCGCAACATCGGCGTGTCGGCGCACATCGACTCCGGCAAGACCACGTTCACGGAGCGGGTGCTGTACTACACCGGCCGCATCAAGGCCATCCACGAGGTCCGCGGCAAGGACAACGTCGGGGCCAAGATGGACTCAATGGACCTCGAGCGCGAGAAGGGCATCACGATCCAGTCGGCGGCCACGTACTGCGACTGGACCAAGACCGAGGACGGCGTCGAGAAGAAGTACCACTTCAACCTGATCGACACGCCCGGCCACATCGACTTCACGATCGAGGTCGAGCGTGCGCTGCGCGTGCTGGACGGCGCCGTGCTGGTGCTGTGCGCCGTGTCGGGCGTGCAGTCGCAGACGATCACGGTGGACCGGCAGATGCGCCGGTACGACGTGCCGCGGGTGACGTTCATCAACAAAATGGACCGGATGGGCGCCAACCCGTGGCGCGCGATCGAGCAGATCAACACGAAGCTCAAGATCGCGGCCGCGGCCGTGCAGGTGCCGATCGGCGCGGAGGACAAGCTGGCGGGCGTGGTGGACCTGATCCACATGAAGGCGATCTACAGCGAGGGCGCGCGCGGCGAGACGCTGGTCGAGGCCGAGATCCCGGCCGAGCTGGCGGACCTGGTCGCCGAGAAGCGCGCGGTGCTGATCGAGACGCTGGCCGACGTCGACGACGACATGGCCGAGATCTTCCTGATGGAGGAGACGCCGACCGAGGAGCAGATCGTGCAGGCCATCCGGCGCGCCACGATCGCGCGCAAGTTCTCGCCGGTGCTGATGGGCTCGGCGCTGGCCAACAAGTCGGTGCAGCCCGTGCTCGACGCGATCTGCGACTACCTGCCGAACCCGTCCGAGGTCCAGAACACGGGCCTGGACCTGAAGCGCGACGAGGCGCCGATCTCGCTGCCGCCGTACTCGGACGAGCCGTTTGTCGGCCTGGCGTTCAAGCTCGAGGAGGGCAAGTACGGCCAGCTGACGTACGTGCGCGTGTACCAGGGCGTGCTGCGCAAGGGCCAGACCATCTTCAACACGCGCACGGGCAAGCGCACCAAGCTCGCGCGGCTCGTGCGCATGCACTCGGACGACATGGAGGACGTGGACGCGATCGCGGCCGGCGAGATCTGCGCCACCTTCGGCGTGGACTGCTCGTCCGGCGACACCTTCACCGACGGCTCGGTCTCGTACGCCATGAGCTCCATGTTCGTGCCCGAGCCGGTCATCTCGCTGTCGATCGCGCCGGTCTCGCGCGACAACGGCAACTTCTCCAAGGCCATGAACCGCTTCCAGAAGGAGGACCCCACGTTCCGCGTGCACTTTGACGGCGAGTCCAAGGAGACCATCATCTCGGGCATGGGCGAGCTGCACCTGGAGATCTACGTCGAGCGCATCAAGCGCGAGTACGGCGTCGAGTGCCGCACCGGCAAGCCCCAGGTGGCCTACCGCGAGGCGCTGGCCGAGGCCGTTCCGTACGACCACACGCACAAGCGCCAGTCCGGCGGCGCGGGCCAGTACGCCAAGCTGGCCGGCATCCTGTCGCCGAACGAGAACGAGAAGGAGAACCGGTTCGAGGCCCAGATCGTGGGCGGCAAGATCCCGGACAAGTACCTGGTCGCGTGCGAGAAGGGCTTCGAGGAGGCCTGCGAGAAGGGCCCGCTCATCGGCCACAAGGTCCTGGGCGCGCACATGCTCGTCAACGACGGCGCCGTGCACGTGGTCGACTCGTCCGAGCTGGCGTTCCGCATTGCCACTGTGAACGCGTTCAAGACGGCCTTCCTGAAGGCGCGGCCGACCGTGCTCGAGCCGATCATGGCCGTGTCGGTGACGGCGCCGATTGAGTTCCAGGGCGCGGCGATTGGCCTGATGAACAAGCGCAACGCGACGATTGTCGACACCGACACGGGCGCCGACGACTTTACGATTGAGGCCGAGTGCTCGCTGAACGCCATGTTTGGGTTCTCGTCGGTGCTGCGGGCGTCGACGCAGGGCAAGGGCGAGTTTACGCTGGAGTTCAAGCACTACGCGGCGGCGCCGCCGCAGCTGCAGCGGGAGCTGGTGGAGAAGTACCAGAGCACGCTGAAACAGGCGGCGTGAGTGGTGGGTGGGTGGTGAGGCGCAGGGCGGCGCGGCACGTGAGGTGGATGAGGCGCAGGGCGGCAGGGCGGCTGGGGCGGCTGGGGCGGATGAGGCGCGGGCGGCAGATGAGGCAGATGAGGTGCATGAGGCGTACGAGCCGCATGAGCCGCACGAGCCGCACGAGCCGCGTGAGGCGTACGAGCCGCACGAGCCGCACGAGCCGCACGAGCCGCACGAGCCGCACGAGCCGCACGAGCCGCACGAGCCGCACAAACCTCACGAGCCGCACGACCGCCCGACCACGCCACCCGCCTGCCCGAACGGCAGCCACCCGACCGAGTCGCCGCCGGAGGCTCCTCCACCGCGGCCCGCCAACGGTGCTGTCTACGGCACCCACGCCACGCGTCTCTGACGCATGTACATATCGCCCCGTAGCTAGAAAATATGGTACACTATCGTACAGCCTACTTGGGCATCTCGAGCACCAGCCGGCGCTCGACCTCGGTCTCCTTCCCGACCTCCTCCTCGCCCTCGAACTTGAGCCGGCACGTGCCGTCGCGCTTCGTCCCGATCACCTCGGCCTTGTAGAACGTCGTCGTCTCCGGGTACCGCGCCAGCACGCGCGCGCCCACCGGGTGCGGCAGCAGCTCGGCCGTCGGGTCCGGGATCCGGATGATGTCCTTCAGCGTCGCCTTGTAGCTCTGGCCCGGATTGTTGTTCTCGTCCGGCTCCGGGTCCTGGACCTCGAACCGGATCTTGTTGCCGTCGCCCAGGACCTTGGTGACCTCGCACTGGATCCATTCGCCGTCCGAGCCCTTGGCCTTCTTGAGGCGGAACGCGACCTGCGAGCCCTTCACCGGCATGTCCTGCGGCACGAGCGAGTTCGACCGGGCCTTCTTGAAGTTCTTGGGCGCCGGCTCCGGCGTCGGCTCGTCCACCTTGCGCTTCTTGCGCTTGCCGTCGCCGCTGTCGGTCGCCTGCCGCAGCGCAATCAGGATCGACGAGTCCTCCACGGCCTGGTCGAGCAGGCTGCCGTCAGTTTTTGTCGCAGGCGCACCTACCGCTTCTCCTGCTGCGCCAGCTCGATCTGCTTGTCATACAGCTCGCGCACACGCTCCACGCGGCGCCCGTCGCCTGCCGTCAGTGCCGCCTCCCCCGCCGGACTACCCTCTGCGCGGCCGGTCTCGGACGCAGCGCGCGCGGCCGCCGACTCGACGTCGGCGAGCTTGCGCAACGCGCCGCAGATCTTGGTCCACAGCTCTGTCTCGCCGGGCTCGGCGGCAGTGCTGCCGCTGCTGAACGAGCCCGTCGTCTGTGCGCGCACGCGTGACATTGTCATCCGCTTCGATGGTCGCTGGTGTTGGTGGGCTGGTGACCGTTGGCAGCGGTTGGCGAGGTGCGGACCGGGTCCGGACCCGCGCCGCACGGCGTGCGGCGGGGCGCCGCTCGGGTCACCGGGCGCGGACCCCGCGCGGACCCCGCCGGACCCGTGACCCGTGCGGCTCGGCCACCTCACGAAACCCGCGCAGCCGCGCCGCGCGCCAATTGTGCCGCGTCCGCCGCGCCGCGCCGCACTTGCAACTCCCACCGCGCCGCGACCGCCGGCGTGAAGCGTGCCGCAGCGCCGGGGACTTGGCCACCAGCGGACACACGGACGAGCAGGTTCGGCAGGTAATGGGCGCTTCCCCGAGCCCGCAGTGAGCAGGACGCCAGGTTCCAGCACAACCACCACGCGGACGTGGTGCGGCCAGGTACGCGCCAGCCCCGTCGCGCCCGCGCTGACGACCACAGATCGGCCTGCTTTCTCGTTCACGCTCGGCGACACCGCCGAGCCGCCGCACACGGGTCCGCTCGTGCAGAGCGCTTGCGGCCTGGCCGCCGCAGACGCACCGCCACCACCGATGGCTGTCGGCAGCGGGGCTGAGCCCAAGCGGGCCGGCCCGGATCTGGCCGGCATGCTCTCGAGCCTCGACCGGCCGTTCGGCGAGGCCGCCGCGGCCGCCGCCGCGCGCGTCGACGACGCCGAGGTGCTCGCGCTGGCCGTGCGCGTGCTCGCGCTGGCCGAAGACGGCGTGGGCGCGCGCGCGCGCGCCCGCGCCGACGCGTCCCGGGGCGCCGGCGGGGCTGGCTCGGACGAGGCCGGCGACGGCGACGCCGCGCCGCGCGAGGGCAAGCGCCGCGGGCGCGCGCTCAAGTGGATGAAGGCCGTCGCGCGCGTGGCCAACGCCGAGTTCCTGCTGTGGCGGCTCTTTGCCGACGTCCGCCAGAACCCGTTCCTCGTCCACTTTGTCGAGACGCACGCGGCGCTGGCCGCCCGCGTGGCCGCCGACCCGGCCGCCGTCGACGTCGTCGAGCGCTTCCAGTTCTACATGGTCTCGGCGGTCCTGAGCCGCCGCGACAACGGCGCGCTGGCGGCGACGACGCCGCGCGAGTTTATCGACGCCGGCAACGCCGACGGGCCCGCGCTGCTCGCGCGCCTGGGCCCGGTCGTGCTGGCCGACTACGCGGCCGACGTGGCCCGGCTGGGCCTACGCCCGGCCGAGCTGCGCCGCCTGCGCGACGGGCCGGCGCACGAGTTTGGCGCCGACTCGCTGTTCGCGACTGACTTCCGCCCGGCCCGCATGTGCCCGGCGCTGCTCGCGCGCCCGCTCGAGCGCGCCGCCGCCGAGGAGCTCTCGCCGGACGAGTGCCAGGTACGCGTGTGCTGTGCGCCGCTGACATAGGCCCTGGCCCTGCTCGTGGCCGGCAACGAGGACGTGGCCGTGTCGGTCCTGGTCCCGGCCGCCCTGGCCGAGCTGTGCACGCACAACCCGCGGCTCGCACGCACGATTGTGCGCCTGCTGCTGGCCAGCGCGCAGCGCGCGCCGGCGCTCGAGCTGCTGACGCGCCTGCCGCCGACTCTGCCGGCGCTCGAGCACGTCAAGGGCGTCCTGCAGGTCCCCGAGCTGGCCGCCATCGACCGCGCCACCGTCCTCCACGGCTTCCTCGAAACGGCCACCCACACGCTGGCCGAAACTGCGGGCGCGGCCGGCGCGACGGCCGGCGCGGGCCTGCCGGTCGCCGCCGACGGCGCCGACCCGCTCTCGCTGACCGAGTTTGTCGGCCGCCTGACGGCCCCGCCGGCCCCGCCCCAGCTCGACGACGACCAGAAGCGCCACGTGCAGCTCGTGAGTACCGCCGTCGCCGCCGCTGACCGCCAGCTGTGTCTGTTCGTGGAGTCGCTCCTGCGCGAGCGCATTGTCTACGCGCGCGACTGTCTCGACGACATCCAGACGCTGGCCACCACCAGCGCCGTGCCCGAGGCCCACGCCCTGCTACAGTCGTGCGTGGACGGACGATACTAGCTGCTAGCACTGACCGACGGCTGTGCCGACGCCAACGCCGACGGCCGGTCCGCCGCTCAGGTGCTGCCCGCCGGGCCGACGCGGCGTGTCGGCCGGCCGCGCTCCGAGCGCCGCGGGCCGCTGCGAGTGTACTTTCTGAACTACGCGGCCATCGTCCGGCTGCCTTTGACCCCGCGCGGTGCGCTGGCGGCGGCAGACGGCTGCGGACTGAGCGGACGTGCCGCCGGTGACGCCGCGGCGGCGCGTGGCGCCGTGGCGGTGCGCGCGTGACACGCTCAGCCACTGCCGCCCGTACGCCAGCCGCTCAGCCACCGCCCGCCTGCCCGCTCCAACTGCGTGGGTCGCCGCTAGCGCCATGCACCGCACCGCCCTCCTGTATGCACCCAGCCGCGCGGGTCAGCCGCACCGGCTCAGCCGCGCAGGGCCACCGTGCGCACGTGCCTCGCGCGGCCAGAGCGCGTCTGTCTCCCGCCCAGGCGCGCTGCACAGCCCGGTCACTAGGCCGCGCGCAGACCCCGGATGTCCGTTGTAGCCTCCCGGCGCGGCACAAGCCGTGCCACCAGCTCGCCGGGCAAACAAGCCTCTTAGCGGTCATCTGACAGCATCCCATCCAGGGTATCCGCCGGCGTTATCAGCCCGGCAGTGCATGCACCGCTTCCGAACACCGCCCCGGCCGATATATATTTAGCCCACAGGCACCAGGCTGCGTCATCTACCGCACATCATGGAAGGCCGCGAGGTGGTAGCCATTGTCGAGCTAGTGCTCTACGTCTTTGCCCTGGCGGGCCTGTTCAAGTGGGCACCGAGGGTCGGGTCCGCGCACTGCGAGTTCACGTTCTGGTACCTCGGGTACCTGCTCAGTAAGTTGGTGCGGGTGCGCGCTGACTCCAGTGCGGCTGGCGTCTGCCGCTATGGCCATCGCAGTCGCCCAGAACAGCGATGCGGCCGAGTCCGTGTACCGGGCGCAGATGGCGATCAACAACGTGGCCTACGTCGTCATTCTGCTGCTGCTGCTCTCGGCCGTCCAGCACGGCTTCCGCAAGGCCACGCTGTTCAGCCCCAGCGTCGGCAGCGCGCCCGGCTTGCCGCCGTCGTGCGCCCGCTCGGCGTTCGGCTCGGCCGCGGCCGCCGTCGGCCTGCTCCTCAGCGCGGCCATTTTCCTCTTCGCCGACGGCCCGGACAAGTTCAACAGCGCTAGCGCCGCCGGCCGCCAGCGCGGCGTGACCATGATGACCGTCGGCATGGTCTTCACGTGCATCGCCGTGGCCGTCCTCGCCGGCCACGCGCTCTGGCGCCTGGTCTGCCGGCCGGCCGGCCAGTCATGGCTTGACGTCGCGCCCGCTACGTCGCTGCTGGCGCTGCCCATGCTCGCCGTCCGCCAGGCGTACTTGATCATGGGCGTCGTCGCGCTCTCCGCAGACGTCTACCCCTACGATCTGCGCACCAACAGCGTCACCGGCGACTGGGGCATGTACCTGGGCATGCAGGTCCTCCCCGAGCTGCTCGTCCTGGCTCTGGTCGCGACCCTGTGCGTGATTCAGGTCCCGTTCCAGCCGGTTGTGTACGGCCAGAGCCGGGTCCCGCGGCCCAAGTTCACCGAGAAATTCTCCAACGACTTTGCCCCGTAGGCTGTCCGGGGCCGGACGCCGCAATAGTGGTGGTCAGCATCCCTGTCTGCAAGGCACCGGTATGTTTGATTACGGACCATTCAGGGGAAGGGGCACGAAGGGGCCGAAACAAACAAGAGCGCACAGCCTCGCGCGCCGCTTCCACCAGCGGCTGACACCTGCACAGTGGCTGCGCCCTAAGCGCCGCCCGGGCCCTAGTTTCCCTTGTACAATACATCCCAGTCTCGCCCATCCCCGTCGGACGCGTGCCGGCGTTTGCGTTCGCCGCCGTCTGCGCGCCGTCGTCATGGTCGGGCGTGCTAAATTGGCCGTCTGATTAGACGACACCCAACGCGCGTACTGCCTAAAAATAACGGACCGCTCGCCTGGCACGCTGCGTACAGACGCCCACCGCGCTAGCCACGGCTTCCAAACGGCAGTGCATCCCACTAACTCTATCCGGTCGCCTAGCTGCCGCTTGACCCCAAGCGTAATCCCAAGGCGGTCCACACGGCCTGGGAGCCCGTATGGGTGCCACGTATGTGTGCTAGACCCATGCATGCCGCACGCTCGTGCAGGCGCCTGCAGCGGCGCGACATCGGCACCGCTGCGGCGCGCGTGGCGGTGACGCAGTCGCGCCGCCGGGTAAGCCCCCCCCGGAGCTGACCGCGCCCGTGCAGATGGACGCGGTCCCTCCGAGCTGCGCGGCCGGTTGCGGGTCGGTCACGCGCGCTCCGCGCGCCCATCGCCGCGCGCCCGCCGACCGCACCGGGTGGCCGCATCCCGCTCCCGTCGCCGACCCATCTCGCGTGCTGCGATCGGCGTGGCGGCCTGACATTTCCACTACTCGTGCAGGGTCGGCGCTAAAGCATGGCAAACTACTGGGCCAGAGCGCACAAAATTTTATATATATAGATATACGATCTAGTAGCACCATTTCTCATCTCTGGCCACCCATCGCACTCACTGTCCCATCGGTATCCCATCACCACCGCCGCCGGGACCTCGTCGGACGCAAATCCACGACCGCTGGAACCCAAGCCGCTGCCGCCTCGTCTCGAAGCCCACCCGACTGTCTCCACCGTCCGCCGATCGCCATGAAGGTCTCTGCCGTCCTTCTCCTGGTCGTGGCCCTGCTGGCCGCTGCCGTCCGCGCCGAGACGTCGTCGTCCTGGACCAACCCGGATGGTACGTGTCTGCCGCCGCGCTCTACTGACTCCAGTCGTTCCGTCGTCGCAGCTCGCTGCCGAAGAGTCCACCGAGACCACGACCACGGCGACCACCCCGACCACCACCGCCGTCACTACCGTCTGGGCTACGTTCACCAACGCTCAGGGCCTGCTCACAACCGCACTCGTCACGTACTCGCAGTCATACTACTCGCTGTACTCTTCGTTCAAGGACCCGGCGTCGGGCAGCGTTGGCCTGGGCACCATCTCCGGAACCGTCGGCAGCGTTCGTGTCTACACGACCGTCGTCGCCTCCGACAGCTCGTCGTCGCGCAGCTCGAACCCGATCACCACCAGCACCGGCCTGTGTGCTCTCTACAGTGTCCTGCTCGCCCTGGGCGTCGGCGCTATCAGCATGGGTACTTTCCTGTAGGCGCCCGCACGACCACAGACGCCGGCGCCACAGAATGCTCCGCAGACCGTCGGCTGTCCGTGATTGTTTAGTTAACAGTCATGTCACCACCCCCGTTGCCGCGCACGTGGACGTCCGGCCCGGTCGGACGTACACGCGCCGGCAGCATGTACCATAGCATCTTGCCTTTTTCCGAAAGACAATGCGCCCTGAAGTCGCCCGTTTACGATACTCATGACCTCTGGCGCCGGAGCCGCTCTGGCCTCCGACCACGCTCCTTCATATCACGTTATAGAATTATGGCATTGAGTCCCTTTGCAGGTGTTTGTTACTATTGAAGAATGTTGTTTTACTAGAAATCATACTATTTTTGATCACTCTAGGGCGTCACGACCGGCACCAGTACGGCCAGCTAGCCGCCTTGGTCTAACTGTCGCTGGCGACCGAGCAAGCGCTGATGGGCGTCGGCCCCTGGCTGGCCTGCCTATCAAACTCGGTACCAGGGTCCCGGCTCGTTGCTCGCGACCGATATTGCGCACTGCGGAGGGGCCGCCGACGCGAGCACCGGTCTTGGCCGGGGCATTTTTGCGTCGCCCCCTGAAGTATAGTGTCGCTGTGTGCGGCCGGACAGCGTCAGGCACGAGCACGCGTGCTGGCAAAGCCAAGCGGTGCGTGCAGACGGCAGCTATTTTTAGGGTTCAGGGCGCTTAGCGAGCGTGAATCTTATTTTCGCGCCCGAAGTTAGGGCTATTCACGTGACTATGTTGGGACACCAGGGTTTGAACGGCGGCGTGACTGCCTTTTTTTTTTCGAGCACCCACAGTAAACACTTGTCGGCGCTACGCCGCTATACTTACGACCGTGCTCCAAATTTTGAATCTCCATTGAAGTCCCTCCGAACATCAACACCACATTATCTCCAATGGCTCCCGTATGTATATCTCGCTTTGCTGGCAGAAACAAGATGTGAGCGCGGTAGCTGCCGACCTGTGAAGGGCGCAGTTTGCCGGCGACAGGCTTGATGTTCTTGCTCCCGATGCTGCGATTTGACCGTCGGTCGACCTCTAGTCGGCCGTCTTTGCCTTTCGCTCTCGGACAAGTCCACCAAGACCTGCTTCGGCAAATTGCTCTTTGCAGATCGGCTGTTACCACTCTCAGCAAGAGAAGGCAATGGTTGTTTCTGTCGTTTTGTGTGTAAGACCAGTAGGCTGAGATTTTCTAGAAGACTACCAAGAAGGCCGCCAAGGTCACCCAGAAGTTCACCATCGGCACTTCGGCCGCGTCGACCATCTTCGACTCGGAGAAGTTCGTGACCTTCCTCCACAACAAGATCAAGGTCGACGGCCGCACCGGCAACCTTGGTGACAACATCACCATCGCTGCCGAGGGCGACAAGATCGTCATCGTCTCGCACATCCCCCTGTCGGGCCGCTACCTCAAGTACCTCACCAAGAAGTACCTGAAGAAGTCGTCGCTCCGTGACTGGCTCCGTGTCGTCTCGACCTCGAAGGGCAACTACGAGCTCAAGTACTTCAACGTCGTTGTCTCGGACGACGAGGAGGAGGAGGACGAGGAGTAACAATGTGCATAACATGACTGTACCATAAAAGTTGAATGCAAAATTATACACGTCTATTCTCAGCTATCTGATGGTTGTAATGTACAGTAGTGGATGCATAGTGGTGGTCTAAAGCTTGCGGTACAGCCGCACGAAAAACCGCATGTTCTCCAGCTGTAGCGGGTACTTGAAATCCTCTGGTACCCGAAACCACGTAGCATCGTTTTTGTGAACGCACTTCCAGCCCATCTCGAGCGCGTGGTCCAGCAAGAAATGCAGTGGGAAGGTTCTCGATCCGACAGTGATGTCCGAGTAGGAACCGGCACTCTCGATGACCAGGAATAGAGTGCCGGGCTTGGCGGTCTCGGTGATCAAGCTGAGAAGCTTCATGGTCCGAACGCGCGATTGCGCAAACAGCTCGTTGGTGGTGAACAGCGACGTGATCACGTCGAAGCTGGAAAAGTCGACCAGGGGTTCGACTGCCGGCTCACCGTCGACTGATGCCCCAGCCTCGGCTGCACACGTAGCGTCCAGAATGTCAAGCTCCCGGAAGTCCATGGTAAATTCGAGCTTGGCACTGTCTACAGCGTCTGCGTCCTGGCACTCATGATCCGCGGTAGGCTGCATATCCCACTTCCGGTCGAGGCCGCCACGGATGTCGTCGAAGACATCTGCCCAGTCGGCAATGTCCACTGCCGTGACGTCGACACCGCTCACAGCATGCTTCCGGGCATTCCAGGCAAGCGCAAGCACTTCTCCGCCAGCTCCGCCACCAATACAGAGCCAGCGACTGGGTAGAATCTCGTCCGTTGCCGGATCACGGCCGCCGGCGGCAGCAAGTATGTCCAGTCTGTCAATGACATGCGCATAGCAGAGTGCGCGCGAAGGCGACCACCGTACGACGTACGCGCGAAGGTACTCTGGCAGCGAGAAAGCGTTCAGGTAGTCGCGCTCAAACAGGCTCTTTTTGACAGTCTGGATCGTAGCAGCCAGCGCAACCGGAGCCGCGAACAGCGGTCGGAAGATGGATTGCACCAGCGTCAAGAGATCGCGCTCGGTCGGATCCGGCTCTTCACTCAGCACGGTGGTTATCTGGGGTAGCATGGGCGTCGGTCTGGGAGCACTCCGGCCTCCCTTGGCAGTACCCCGGCCGCCGTAGCCCTTAGTCGGCCTCGAGGACTTCTGAGGCATGGTTATGGGGGCGACGAGACCGGTCGCGAAGATTTTGCGCGGTGTTTGTCACGTGACGAGCTAGTCCCGATCGACGTCATCCGAACGCGCCGCACATACTGCGGCTCTCGCCTTCGCTCGGCCCCGCGACGCGCGCTAGTGCATGGTGTCGTACCGCCGGTGCCGTGCCCCGCGACACAAGTGCGCGGGGTCCGCGGGGACGCCCACCGGCCCTCCTTGTAGTTATCACGAGCTGACATGCCGGCCCGGTGTTGCCGCGGGCCGACCGGCGCAGGCAAGCGTGCAAGTACGATCGGCGCCCAGACAACGAGGCGCGCGACAGGCCGGCCTCCGCAGCCAGCCGCACTGCCACAATTTGGCGCGCCGGATCCATGGTCACGGTACCGTGCGGTACCGGGTAGCACGGACCCAGGCAAGTGGGTGCCGCGAGATCTGAACGAGGGCTGGGCAGGGCCAGCTGCAGATCCTCATGCCGGACGCTTGGAGCGCATGCACAATGCACCTCGCATCGGACTTTCAGACGCCGACAGCCGGGCGATGCCAGACTGAGGCTACTTGGGTCAAGTGAACTCGTCGTGCGGGGAACCACGCACGTTGTGCTCGATCTAGCAGTAATTAGAGCAATGTCACTCGGCACTGCGTGTCTGTGCCCCCGCTGTGTACCTCTTTGGCAGGAAGTGTCTCCGTCGCTTGTATTTAGGTTTGTGTTGTGTGCTAACAACGACGGTGCGGCAAATGATGATCCCAACTTGCGGGGTGCCAGCCGCACTATACTTAGCGCCTTTGGTTTTCCGCGGACGTGCATTCCCAAACTCTAAAGATCGCGGTGGGTGTACCAAACAAGAACACAACCCGATCCCACAGCGGCGATCCCCATAGGATAGTGGGCATGACCCCGCCAGATGCCGCTGCCCCACGGCTGTTCGCTGCAGAAGGCGGCGTTCGGCAACGCGCGGGTCGGCCCGAGGCATGTGATCAATGGGCGGGCCGCGGGCCGCGGGCCGCAGCTGCACCAACGCGAGTAGCGAGTTGGGCGTCGATCGCCACGCGGCGACAACCAGACGCTCAAATTAGATTGTCGTGGCATGCCATGGCCGGCAAGCGAGGACAGTGCACTGTCGGGTGCGGACACAGCCGGACTTTGGGCGAGACAGGCCAGATCGTGGCTCGCATGTGCAGTGAGAGTTTATGACCCGTGCTGCCCATCTGGGCGAAGCATTACACTCTACTCCCCTTCCGGCTAAACGTGCAGGACCTTCCTTGATCGCTTTGAGGGGACCATAAGCGTGAGCACCGGCATGGCTCGCCGACCGCGTCCAGGTCACTCGTTGTCCTAGCAAATGCCCGCGTCTATATATGGCCGCCAGCCGCCCCGTAGATCCTCATCCTTAACCTTTACTCATACAAAATGGTCAACGTTATCAACAAGGTCTCTGGCGCCATTGTCGCCGCTGCGCTCATCAACCAGGCGGTTGCGCAGAACGTGCCCTCGTGCGCCAGCTCCTGCCTGTCGAGCTCGCTGTCCAACTCGGGCTGCTCGACCGCCGAGATCTCGTGCCTCTGCAACTCGCAGCAGTACATCGACGCCGTCGAGTCGTGCGTGCAGTCGTCGTGCGCTGAGAGCGACTGGTCGGCGGCCATCGCGTACGCCGAGTCGCTCTGCTCGGGTGCCGGTGTCAGCCTGACCATCAACACCTCGACCTTCGTCGCTGGTGGCTCGTCGGGCGCCTCGGGCTCGTCGACCGCCGCCTCGTCGGGCGCTGCCTCGTCGGGTGCCTCGTCGGCGTCGGCTACGTCGTCGGGTGCCTCGTCGGCTTCGTCGGGCGCTTCGTCGGCCTCGTCGCACGCCTCGTCGGCCTCGTCGTCGCACGCCTCGTCGTCGCACGCTTCGTCGTCGCACGCCTCGTCTACTGGCTCGTCGACTGGCTCGTCGACCTCGTCGGCCTCGACCTCGACCTCGACCTCGGCCGCCAACGCTGTTGCCGCCGGCCTCAAGTCCGAGCTCGCGCTCTTCGCCGGCCTGGCCGTCGCTGGCAGCTTCGCTCTTGGCCTCTTTGCCTAAGCGGATCGCCTGACGTGCTAGCTACGTGCGAAACGGATGTAATCTAGGAAAAATCTTCAAAACCTATCAATTGTAGCCGGATCGCGCGGATCAGCTCCAGTGCGCTATCAGGGGTTACCATGGCATGACGTCGCGCCCAGCGCACAGCCACCGTAGCCACACCACGCCCGCCCCAATCGCTGAACGCTTGGCACCTCAGCCGCGCGCCGATTAGACGTCCGCCTCTACGGACCAGGAACTCCGCCGGTGCTCTCGCCTGGCGGCGACCGTCTGGACGCGTCTGGGCTACTTGGCAAGTCCGCTAGGCAGGCGTGCATACATTGTCTATATATAACCTGGCCGCAGCACCAACTTGGCGCCTGCGGCCAGGATGGGCTGCAGATTAACTGTACCCAGCTTGGGGCGGTGTACGTCCACTGCCACTTCCGCCATTGCATGCCGCCAACGGCGGCGCTGGCGCTGGCGGAACTGCCCGGTCCGGCCATCTCTCGGCCGGAGGCGTCGCTTCGGTGCGTTCCGGAAGCCTGTCACGCGAGGCTCGCGGAAACCCCACCAAGCGCGCCTGTGTGTGTTACACGAGTCCAGCGCCGTCCCAGAGCCGTGGCTCGCTAGTCTACCAGCCCGGCCGTCGGCCGCCGACGGCCGACCGCTGCGATGGAACGGCGCTCCGGACCACGGCGCCGGCGCTGTGTCTGGCAGTGATACCGGATCACATGTCACACGCGACTCACGGCTTGAGCTGCAGTGAGTCCAGCACCTTCTCGGCCGCGTTGGTGCCCGACTGGTACGCGCCGGCCACAGTGGCCAGACCAAGGTCGCTGCCACAGTGCTCACCAGCCAGCCAGAGCTTGCGGTGCTCGACGCCGTCGCGCAGGACCTGCAGGTCGTCAAAGCCGTCTATCAGGCCAATGGGGAAGTTGGTGTAGGACCCGTTTCCGGCCCACTCGTCGTTTAGCCAGTTGGACACCACGATGTCGGTCGGGAAGTACTTGGCCTTGTACCCGGGGATGCGCTCGAAGTACGGCCGGAAGAACTCGATGCGCTCTTCGTCGGACGCCAGCGACAGCACGGTCACGCTGAGCTCGCCAAACAAGTACCACAGCAGCACCGGCTGGCTGTAGGGCTCCGGCAGGTGTGCCAGGGAGGTCACGGTCATTGGCCAGCGCTTCGGGTTTGTGCGGCTCGCGTACGATGGTGACAGGAACTCGACGTACTGGTACTTCCAGAACGCCTTCGGGAACTTGATGTAGACTTTCTCGAGCCGTCCGTAGCCCAGCGACCGGATGGCGCACTCGATCCGATGCGGAAGCAGCGGCTGGAACGTGATCGCCTGGTTCTTGAGCACGCCCAGCGGCACGGCCACCACGGCCGCGTCAAAGATCTCCTTCGGGCAGCCGTCAGCGGTGATGATCGACCGCTCCTGCTGCGTCCGGATCGACCGCACGGGCGTGTTGTAGCGGATGTCGACCATGCCGACGACTTCGCGCCGCACAATGTCAAACACGCTGTTGTAGCCGCTAGCCACGAACAGGGTCTCGCCCGGCATCGGCCGCTCGAGCATGCTGAAGCGCAGGCTCTGGCGGCGCACGTCCTCGCCGATGTAGAACCCAAAAACCTCAAGGTACATCAGGATCCTTTCGACCTTGCGGGTGTCGTCCGGGAACCGGCCGCGCGCCATGATGCTCACGAAGTCGTAAAGACTCCAGGTCCACGACAGCTGGTTGGCGAACTGCTCCGAGTAGTAGATAGCCTGCTCGACGTAGCCCCACATGAGCGACTCGAGCTCGTCCGCGTCCTCGTCCGGCAGCCGCACGCCGTCCGGATCGATCACCAGCCCGTCGTCCGCGAAATTGTGCGCGCGCACGCCGGGGTATTCGAACAGCGCGCGGATAGGGTTTTCTTCGCTGTCACCGTGCAGCCAGTTCGGGCCCATGTCGACCTGCCGTCAGCTCCGCGCACGCGTCCACGTACCGGCTTGCCGAACCGGTCGGTAGCATCGATCTGCCGTCAGCACGTCCCGCGCGCCCACGTACCCGTCCGCCGAGACGGTCGCGCGCCTCGTAGATGGTGATGTCCACGCGCGACTTGGCGGTCTTGAGCAGGTGCCGTGCACACTGAGTCCCGGCCATGCCTCCGCCGATGATCGCGATCCGAGGCACCTTATCCGTCTTGACCACACCGTTTGTCCCGCCCACCGGCGGGCCCTGTAGAAGGTTGTTGAGCGTCATGACGAGCAATGCATGGTCCGACAGTAGGTCAGCTCGGCTCGGAAGCTTGTCGGGCGAGCAATTAAGGCCGAGCTGTCGAGCCGAACAACGAGCACGCTGCACAAACCACGGCTGTTTTGTCCCAGCTGGGCGGCGATCCCTGCCAGCGTCCCAACGAAGCGGGCTTAGTCCCAAACAAGGAACACCGGCTCAGCTGACCTGTCAGAAGCCGACGGCGGCCGGCGGCCCACACCGACGGGCAGGGGTACACAAGCGACGCACGGCCGCGAGTCAGGGCCCAGCCGCGCCGCACGGCGGGTGATGTGGGGTGACATTGTGGACGTATGAATATATTATCGTCGTCAGGCCCCCGTTGTACCAACAAGGAGGCTTTTGAACATTATAGACATGAGAGCGGAATCAGACAACAGATCAGGCGTAGTGAGAACAAAATGACAGTCTAGAGAAAACAGAGGTACAACGGCGGAGAGAGGTCCTTGGATATGTGCTGGCAGAGCATTACATATTTGATGCGGATTGGTGAGGAATTGCACAAAAAATGACATGATTTCTAAATGGCTACATGTACATGACTGGTTCTCGTGTGTGAACAGTTTTGTGTCCGGCAAGCCTGCGGGCGGCGGGCGGACGGGGGACGGCCGCGCGCGGCCGGCGCGCTTACTCATTGTAGTGGTACACCAGATAGTTGGGCAGACCGTAGCTCTGGTAGCCGAGACGCTTGGCCATCTTGGCGAAGCCCTCGGTCTCGATCAGGTGGTAGAACGGGAACGACGGGAACATGATGCCGTCACGGTGGACGTCAGCCTTGACCATGAGGGCCGTTCTGCGGTCAGCGACATGCGCAAGCGACGACCTACCCTCCAACGCCGTCGAGCTCGAGCTCCTCGTGGACGTCGTTGCCCTCGATGTACTGGTACGCCATCAACGTGCGGTACGTGGCCATCTCCGAATAGCCTGCGGTCAGCACGGCACCCGGCGCGACTTACCCTCGAGGATGATCTCGTCCTCGCCCATGTCCTTGCTCATCTGCTGGGCCGTGTCGCTGTCGACCCAGCTGTTGAAGTCGTACGCCCGGATCTTGTCCAGGCCGTTCTCGCGGTACCGCTGGTAGCAGTTGGCCACGATGATCGGCTTGTTGTGCGCGGCCAGGTCCTGCACGAGCGTCTCGGGCGTCTCGATAATGTCCGAGTCGAGCCAGAGCACCCAGCTCGTGGCCGCGTTGATCGTGGTGAAGAGCAGCGAGTTGCGCGCCTTGGCCATCGCCGAACGGCGCTCCTTCTGTGCGCTCAGCGCGTGACGGTCGCGCTCGTTCTGCGTCACCGGGCTCGGGAACTCCTGGCGCAAGATCGTGACCTTGGCGAAGCGGTTGCGCTTCGGGCCCGTCTGCAGCTTCTTCACGGCGTCCTCGAGCTTGGCCAGCGCGGCGTTGCCCTCGCGACCGTCAGGGAGAATGAAGCCCAGCTCGATGAGCTCGTGCGGGTAGTTCAGGCGCACGAGGTTGTTCCAGTACTGGTCGTAGAACCGGGCCATGGGCGTCAGGATCAGCACATGCTCCTTATTTTCAAACGACCGCCAGCTCGCCGACAGCGTGTTCATCTGGTATCGCTTGATCGAGCTCGCGCCGCCGACCGACGGCGGTGGACGCACTGCATCCGATCCATCCGACGACCGCACTATCAGGTAGAAAATAACACCGATAAAGAACAGCGCACCGCCGAAAATCGTCGTCGGCCGCGTCCGGATGTTGCGTCTAGCCTTGTACGGGGCCATCGTTGCGGTCAGAGAGGTCTGTGGCCCGGCCGAAGTCGCTCGGTCGGGATGGTGGTATGTGCGCACTCGTCAAGAGTCCGTGATTGCAGAAATTGTCGGGCTGCGAGAGGTGCCAAACAACAGACTGCAGTCCAATTCGCACCCTCGACCCTCGGCCAGATTATCGCACGCTCAAGCCTGTGCCTTCCTTACCAGCTCCCGAGGCTGGTCTGTGGTTGCCGGTTCCGTGCTTGGCCTGGTCGCTGCTCTCTCTATGCCGCCTAATTCGACAGCGTTCTCGTGGGACTGGGGACGCTCGACACACCGCCTTGACGCCTCAGATGTTCCGCTAGAGAATCAACCGGGTGGCTTTTCGACACTCGTGGACCTGATGGTCTTACACACACACGCTGAGCTGGTCGCCGACTAGCAGTCTGTGATGATAATGTAGCAACTCAACATCCGGCTAACGCGTTAAAAATAAAAATGGCTGGAGGGTCAGCAAGCCAGCCGCATGCTTCTAACTTCTTCACGCTTGTGGGTTCAGACGTCTAATGGCGTGACGTAAATGGCCCAAACCTACGTAAATTTGGGTTTATTTATGTCTCCTGGCCACTCGAGCAAGTCCACCAGGGCCACCATTGTAAAGAATTGAAGTTTAATCCAGTTAAAAATAACACCGACGCCAGACATTGATCTGGCTGGCTGATCCACTTCCAACCGCCCTGGCATCGCTTGTGGGCCTTACAGTCGGTGAAGAACCGTGCAGTGGCCTTCTAGGCTGTCGTGCAGTGTAGATCGCATATTGGTGCACCTTGCGAAATCGTGATGACGATCCTAGCAGTGGTGACGCGGCGCAACGCTCGACCAGGGTAGCCTACATCTACAAACGACAGCAGGACCGTAGCCTGGTAAATGCGGGGCTCCCTTGAAGTGGGGCTTGCCGCCGCCGGGGTTCTTCGCGTCGTCGTGACGCTGCCAGAGGCGGACAGCGCCGCCGACGCTGGCCATATACAGCCGACCCGGGCGGAGCTGTCCCAGGACGCATGCTACCCAGTCCGCCGGCGAGCGCTGCACACCTGCAGACCCATCGAGCCGCATACGCATAGCACGCACAGCCGAGCAAGCTGGCAGCTGACGCCGGACGATGCGTGTGCTGACAAGGGTTAGGTTTATTTATGAGTAGGGCTAAGCCCTAGAATTGACAGTCACAGTCGCGCGCGCGGTGCTGAACGTCCTCATTGCATAACTAGCGAAATGATGCGGCAGTTCACACTAACGACGGCAAAAAAATCACCATCGCAAATCTACATCTCGACATCGCTCCCACAAAAGTCTGTCGTTCTCATCTTTTTTCAGTTCTTTAGTTTTACATACACAATGTCGACCAGACCTCAGATCTCCGTCTTCTCCACCTCTGGAGAGGTCACTCAGACCACCATCGCCCTCCCGACCGTCTTCTCGGCGCCCATCCGTGCGGACATTGTCCACTCGGTCTACACCGGTGTCGCCAAGAACAAGCGTCAGGCTTACGCCGTCTCGGAGAAGGCTGGCCACCAGACCTCGGCTGAGTCGTGGGGTAAGTTGTAACGAAACGGCAGGATCTTGCAGAATGTTGGAAGTACGGGAATCGACAACGACGGCGCCAGCCAAGACGTCGTGGGGAATCAAGTGCTTGAAAAATTTTGCAAGATCCATCCACCCGTCATCCCATTTCGAACGCGTGCTAACGAACGTCTTTAGGTACCGGTCGTGCTGTTGCCCGTATTCCCCGTGTTTCGGGCGGTGGTACCCACCGTGCCGGCCAGGGTGCCTTCGGCAACATGTGCCGTGGCGGTCGCATGTTCGCTCCCACCAAGACCTGGCGCAAGTGGCACGTGAAGATCAACCTCAAGGAGAAGCGTTTCGCTACTGCTTCTGGTATCGCTGCCTCGGCTGTCGCTCCCCTGGTTCTCGCTCGCGGCCACAAGATTGAGACCATCCCTGAGGTTCCCCTCGTTGTCTCGTCGGACGTCGAGTCCATCACCAAGACCAAGGAGGCTGTTGCCATCCTGAAGGCCATTGGTGCCAACCGTGACGTTGTCAAGGCCATCAAGTCGAAGAAGCTCCGTGCTGGCAAGGGCAAGATGCGCGGCCGCCGCTACACTCAGCGCCGCGGTCCCCTGGTCGTCTACGGCAAGGAGGACTCGACTGTCTACAAGGCTTTCCGCAACATTCCTGGTGTCGAGACCGTCAACGTCAAGGACCTGAGCGTTCTGCAGCTGGCTCCTGGTGGCCACCTCGGCCGCTTCGTCATCTGGACCGAGACTGCTTTCTCGCTCCTGGACTCGATCTGGGGTACTGAGTCGACTGCTTCGGCCAAGTCGGGTTACACCCTGCCCACCAACATTGTCTCGTCGTCGGATGTTACCCGCATCATCAACTCGGCTGAGATCCAGAACGTTGTCAAGGCTGCTGGCGAGAAGTACACCAAGCGTGCCATCACCCAGAAGAAGAACCCGCTGAAGAACAAGCAGGTTATGCTGCGCCTGAACCCCTACGCCAAGGCCTTTGCCGCCCAGAAGCTGGGCAGCCAGAAGGCTGAGTAATTTTATACCTCAAAAAAAGGTAGAAAATTTCATGGGTGGTTTGTAGCGTAAAAATGTTTGTCTATAATGTAACTCTTATTGATAGTTAAATGTCAATGTCTTCTTAACAACGTTGGGAGTGCGAGCTCGGCTGGCTGAGAGGCTGCGTAGGCAAGTAACTGAAGACCTGCGATGGCGCAGTGAGCCGCAGGTGGTGTGCGGCGCACATTTATGTCACGTGACAGGGGCACCCTATAGTCTTCCTCATCGACGTCCGTCCTACGACGACGACCAAACGCCGACGACTCACGGCCACATCATGGCCAGCATGCAAGTCGACAGCAGGCCGGCAACTGGTAGCCAAGCGTCCGCGCTCGTTCCAGTGCCCACGCACAATCCGATCTCGCGGGATGCGTCAGAGAAGTACTTCAAGGCCCTGCGAGTACGCGAGTACCGCGACCGTGTCAACGTCATCAGCTCGATCGCGTGGAACTTTCTGGGCAATCGGATAGCATGTGCCAGTGCTGAGCGGTCGATCCGCATCTGGAATCCCGAGAGGACCGAGGCGCGGTTCTCCACCGAGCTAAAGGGTTACCACGAGAAGCCCGTGGAGTGCATTGTGTGGGATCCCACGCACGCGCACATCCTGGCTAGCTGCTCAACCGACGGCACTGTCCGTCTGTGGAACGTCTGGAGTACGTGTGTGTGTGGTGTGCGCGCTAACGGGTAGCCAAGCAGTGTTTGAGCACGATCCGGACCGGAACCGAGAACCTGGGCCTGTCGTACAGTCCGAACGGCAAATTTCTAGCCGTCGTGGGCGCGGTATGTGTGCGTGCGGTTGATGAATGCTGACAGCAGTCCGGCCGCCTGTTTATCATCGAGACGGCGACGAATGCGGTGGTCAACAAATACGAGTCGCCGGCGACGGTAGGTGGCCGCTGGGCCCAGACTGACCCTAAGATCACCCGAGCGATGTGGTCCAACAGCGGCGAGGTCCTCGTGCTGACCCTGACCACGGGCTATATTGACGTGCTGGACTGGCCGAGTCTGTCGCCGGTCTGTCTGCTGCAGGCGCATCGGGCGGCCATTCTGTGCGCCGAGTTTGATCCACGCGGCAGGTATCTGGCCGTCGGCAGCAACGACTCGCTGGTCAGCCTATGGGACATCCAGGAGTGGATTTGTGTGCGCACATACTCGCGCGTGTCGTAAGTGGCGCGACTGCCGGCTTTGCTGACCGCAGGCAACCGCCGTGCGCGATCTCGTGGTCGTTCGACGGTGCGTTTCTGGCACTGTGCTACGAGCGCGACGACCCCGTCGACATTGTAAGTGCGTACGGACGACGGAGCTGACAGCAGCTCCATATCGAGACCGGCGACTTTGTTGCTCAGGCGCCGCGCCAATTTCCGTACCACGCGACTGACGTCAAGTGGCACCCGCTCAAGTACTGGCTGGCCTACGCGGGCGACCCGAACGGGCTCAAGATCTTGGGCAGCACCGACGAGAAGCGGTAGACGTGCGGCTCGACTGCACCGCCGCGCACCGCCGCGCACCGCCGCGCACCGCCGCGCACCGCCGCGCACCGCCGCGCACCGCCGCAGCGCCACTCGGCTTGTACATTAGATAAATAGCTCTACGCCACCGCCGCGCCAGCAGCGGCCGAGACGGCTGCCGGCTATGCACGGCGCCGGTGTCTGCGCCGTGTGCGTGGTTGCTTTGTGCGGCGCGCAGTGTTTGTCTGGCCAGGACACGTGCGGCTCATTGTGCGGCGCGTCAAACACGTGGTCGCGCCGCGTCGTGTGCGGCTCGGCCGCGCCGTCGACGCCCACCGCCATATGCATGGCCTGGTGTCATCAGCACCGTCGTCGGCGGGACTGCGCCGCAGCCGTGAGCGCCGCATGGTCCTCTACCGGCATTAGCTGGACAGGACGCCTCCAGGTGCGGCTTGGAAAGGTTCCAGTTGGTTCCCCTAGGGCAGTCCACTGCATAAGTGCGTACGTCCATGGACACTTGTTCCGTTTGGTCGTTGCTTAACCGCGCATCATAGTCGTGGCCCTAATAAAAAATTTTTTCTCTCAAGTTTCTTTCATCTTCACTATACCACAGTGCACACATACATTCACAATGGGATTCGGTGATTTGACCTCTGCTACTGGTACGTATCTGTGAATGGCAGGCGTGGGCTGTAGCCCGGCGGACGCGACTGCTGCGCGCGGCGGCGACGGGGGTGACGGATGTCGTCACAATCCGTGTCCCCCGAGCGGCAGCCGCGCGAGCGGGCACAGCGCGTCGTCCTTTGTCCGGTGAACGGCGGCTGACAGACAGGCCTTGCTGCCCTGAACGACTGGCTCTCGGCCAAGTCCTTCATTGTCGGGTAAGTGACGTGGGCGCCAGCAACGGCGCAAGGGCGCAGGCGGCGGCAGGGCGTGCAGGCGTGTCGACAGCGTGTGCGGGCAAGCAATTGCCCTCGCGCAGTCGTCGGCACGCATATGATGAAAAAATTTGGTCCGTGTTTATGATCGCGGCTTAAGACCCCGCATTCGAATGAATACACATCCAAACAATTCACATTTTCTGATCTGCACGCACGATGCGGCCGCCAGTGGCGGAGCACAGGCTGACAAGCTAGATACGCGCCCTCGCAGGCCGACGTTGCCGTCTACAAGGCTGTCGGCTCGGCCCCCGACGCCAAGAAGTACGCCAACGCCGCCCGCTGGTACAAGACCCTCACCTCGTACGAGGCTGAGTTCGCGACCCTGAAGGGCGACGCCTCGGCCGATGTCTCGACCTACGGCCCCGAGGTGACCCCCGTCGCCGCCGCCCCCAAGGAGGCTGCCGCCGAGGAGGAGGACGACGACGACGTCGACCTCTTTGGCTCGGACGACGAGGAGGAGGACGCCGAGGCCGAGAAGCTCAAGGCCCAGCGTCTGGCCGAGTACCAGGCCAAGAAGGCTGCCAAGGGCCCCAAGCCCGCGGCCAAGTCGATCGTCACCCTCGAGGTCAAGCCTTGGGACGACGAGACCGACCTCGACGAGCTGCTCGCCAACGTCAAGGGCATCGAGATGGAGGGTCTCGTGTGGGGTGGCCACCAGTTCATCGCTGTCGGCTTCGGCATCAAGAAGCTGCAGATCAACTGTGTCATCGAGGACGACAAGGTCTCGATGGAGGACCTCCAGAACACCATTGAGGAGGACGAGGACCACGTCCAGTCGACTGACGTCGCTGCCATGCAGAAGTTGTAAGCTTTTCGCCTCGACGGGCGGGCCCGGGCTTCCGGGCTCGCGTTGCTGGTCTTTCATGTACTTCTAGGAATAAACTTACTACGGATTGTACACCACTACGAGGCTGGCCGCGTGCCGGCGGCACGCTGGACGAGGCCGGCGAGATAGTCGCCGGCGTTGTCGTCGGCCATGCGGCTGCGGTGGCCGGTCCAGAACTCGAACCCGTCGGCGCGGAAGGCGTCGACCCCGGCGACCGAGTCCGGCACCGCCGTCCAGCCCTCGGCGGCGTCGCCCTGGCCGACGACGCGCGCGGTCACGTACGCGTAGCACCGCGCCACGTCGTCGTGCCGGTACCCGCCGCCGCCCAGCAACAGCGTCGGCCGGCCGGCGTCGACGACCTGCAGGATAGCGTCGCCGAGCCCGCGCACGCTCAGGTTCCACTCCCGACAGGGATCGCGCGCGAGGCCGTCTGCGCCGCACTGCACGACCACCGCCTGCGGATCAAAGTCGGCCAGCGTCGGCAGCACGACGTCGGCAACCAGCTGCGCCAGCGACTCGTCGCCCAGGCCCTGCCGTGTCGGCAGATTGACCGAGTAGTTCGTCCCGCGGCCCTTCCCGCGCGCGCCGGGGCCGCCCGTGCCCGGGTAGAACCCGCGGTCGAAGCGGTGGACCGACAGGCAGAGCACGTTGGGCGAATACGTAAAGGCCGTGTCGACGCCGTCGCCGTGGTGGAGATCGAAATCGACGTAGAGCACCCGATCTGCGTGCTTGCGCAGCTCCAGGATCCCGAGCACGATGTCGTTGACGTAGCAGAAGCCGGCGCAGCGCGCTCGACGCGCGTGGTGGCGGCCGCCGTGCCAGTTGATGGCCACCCGCTGGTCGCGGCCGCCGCCGCCCACGTCCAGGTACCGTGCGCACGCAATGGTCGTCCCGGCCACTGCCCGGACGTACTGCGACATGCCGTCGAACGCCGGGCAGTCGTACTCGAGCCCGAACCGCTCGTCGGCGGTCTCTTTGGGCGCGTCCGGATCGGCGTCGGTTTCGTCGCCGCCGTCGCCGCCACCGCCCTGGCAGCCGTGTCCGTCCACGCCCGGGCCGTCCACCAGCCGGTCGACCAGCGCGGCGTCGTGGAACACGGTCAGCTGCTGTTTCTTGGCCATGGCGGGCGCGATGATGTCGTCGCAGAACGCCGGCAGGCCGAGTCCCTCGATCAGGCCATCCACGACCGCCGCGCGGTCCACGTTGGCTGGCAGCCGCGAGCAGATCGCCGTGTAGGCCGCGCTGGCCGCGTATCCGACGCGGCGGCGCTGGCGGCCGGTTGCGGTTCCTGTGGTCATGCCGCTGTTTGACGCGTTGGACTTGTTTGGTAGATAAACAACGCCCTGCACCTACCTGCCTCACCACGAGCCCAGCACCAGCCCCGCAGATAGATCCAGATGACTGTGGCGAGGCCGACCTCGGCGCAGTCGGCGGCGTCGACCAGCGCCGCCCGCGAGGTGATTGACATCCTCTACGAAATCTCGCTGCTGCTCAACACGGGTCTGGACAAGAACACGCTCTCGCTGTGCGTGTCGCTGTGCGAGAACGGAGCAAACCCAGAGGCCCTGGCGGTACGTGCGTGCCGGACTGGCTGACCCAGACCGTGATCAAGGAGCTGCGGCGCGACCGCGCGGCCATGGGAGGGCCGACGGCGTTTTTGCCGTAGGCCCAGCTGCGCAACGCGGCCCGGCGTCGGCTCCGGGGTGCGTTGGGCAGGGCGGGGGGCGGTCGCCGGCGGCGGGCCGGCCGAGGGCGGTGCCGGGGGCTGGACGGGCGGGCGGCTATAAGCCGCACGGCGTGCGGCTCACATGTGTATGGCGGCGCTCTGCAGGCCGGCAGCGGCCACCGCGGCGCCGCGCGTACGATCTGGCGGTGACCCGGCCGAGGCTGCGCCGGCAGCCTGACGGCCTGCGGCTATATGCCGCACCGCGTGCGGCGCCGACCCGCGACTGAGTCGCCGTCGGGTCCGTGCGGGCGCACGCCGCACGCCGTGCGGCTCAGCGTGCTCCGACCGGCCGGCTCGTGCGACCGCGGCCATGAGCCGCACGCCGTGCGGCGCACGCAGCCGCCGCAGGCAGTCGCGCACTCCAATATCCTATATTCAATAACATACACCTTCGCTCGTATCCAACGCCAAAATCAAAATATAACCAAGAAACAGGTATTTACAGGCCAGTGCGCTAGTACGTACGCGGCACCGGCGGGTTGAGCGAGCGCATGTCAAAGTTGGCCGAGTCGTCGTCGGGCTGGTCGAGGTCGCCCGGGAGCATGTACATGGGCATCATGTTCTTGAGCTGGTCAAAGGTCATGTTCGGGGCCATGAGCTCCGGGTCGTCGGGCAGGTCGTCGCGCGGGGCCAGGTCCGCGGCCGGCATGGCCGCGTACTGGGCGCCCATGCTGTCAAAGGCCATGTCCAGGCCGGCCGGGTCGAGGCCGACAGACGAGGTCGAGTACCGGTGCGGGTTCGGCGGCATGCGCGGCTCCATGGGCGGGTCCATGTACTGGCCCGCCATGAGCGCGTCGAGGCTGGCCATGTCCGGGGGCGCGGCCGGCGGCGAGACCGAGTGGCCGACCGAGGAGCGCGGCGTGGCGTCCGACAGATGGTCGATCTGGGCCGTCCACAGCTCGGCCACGGTCTCGTGGAGGTCGCCGGCAAGCGGGACGTCCGGCGAGCGCTCGTCGGCCACGCTCGTCGCCGACTGCCGCGGGTGCAGCGGCGGCATGGCGTCCGGCTGGCCCTGCGGCGAGCTCTCGGCGCTCCAGCGGTCGTGCTCGGACACGACCTGGGGGGCCGTGCGCTGGCGGTTGTTGGGCATGCCGGTCATGTCGAAGTCGGCCACGCCGATGTCCTCGCCGACGTCGATCTGCAGCTGGGCAATGAAGCTGTGGATCATGGTGATCCGCGGCAGCAGCTTGCGCAGCGTCTCGACGAGGAAGTCAAAGTGCCGGCGCGACATGTAGTCGGTCGAGCCCGAGGCCTGGGCCAGCCGCACGTTCTGGGCAAAGCACCGCGCCGCCAGATAGTACGAGAACACGGCGATCATGTGGTAGACCAGGATGCCGCACTGGCCGGCCGCGCGCACGATGTGCACGACCTCGGTCGCGGCCGCGATCGACCGCTGCTTGGACGCCACGTAGTCGCGCTTGAACTTGGCCGACTTGCGCGTGTAGAAGATCGTCGACTGCTGGAGGCAGATCGAGCACGCGTTGAGCGACAGGTGCAGCAGGAACAGGTACTGCGACGGCGGCTTGGCCGGGTCCGCGGTGACCTCGGGCGCCAGCGTGTGGATGCGCTCGATCTCCTTCTCGAGCTTGTGGTACCGGTCGATGAAGGCCTGGTTGACGCCGTTGACGGTGGGCGCGACGTCGTTGAGCTTGTGGAGGTGGTTGTGGACGCGGCCAAAGAGGACCATGGCCACGGCGAAGCCGGCGTAGGTCGCCACGCGCTCGCCCGACAGCAGGTTGCTCTTGAGCGCGTCGCGCAGGCTGACCGGCCGGCTCGAGAACGTGCCCGCCGCGAACTCGGCCTCCGGGATCGGCAGGTGCGTGCCGATGTCCTCCTCGTCGATCGACAGCGGCCAGCCGGTGCCCACGCTGGCGATGCGGTCCACGGCCACGAGCGACCAGAACGTCCGGCGCTGCTCCTCGCGCTCGACGTCGCTGTCGGGCAGCTGCGCGCACTGCTTGATCGTCGGGTCCGGGATGTCGAGCCGGTTGAGGTGCATCAGCTGCGCCATGCGCGCGCCGATTCCCACCGACTGCCACGCCCGCACAAAGTACATGGCCTTGTACTCGTACGCCGCCAGCAGCACGTACGCCTGCACGTACTCGACCGTCTGGCTCTTCTCGCCGCCGTACTCGAGCGTGACGTCCTCGAGGTACTTGCGCGTGCGCAGGTAGAACGCCGACACGAGCGACTCGAACTCGGGCACGAGCGACGACGAGATCGTCCACATGGCGTACCGCAGGTAGATCGGCGGCTGCACCTGCGGCGGCAGCGTGCACCGGTACCGGTACCGGCGCTCGTGCAGCAGGCCCGTCATCGAGTTGAACGTCTGGAAGAAGACGTTCTCGAGCACGGCCACGATCTGCGGCGGCGGCAGCGACTCGCCCAGGCCGAGCGCCATCAGCTCGAGCGACGGCCGGTCCGAGTGCACGTTGAAGCTGGCGAAGTTGCCGCTGAGCTGGCGGTCGACGTCCGAGCTGACGCTCGTGAACGAGGCCACCCCCGTCAGCGGGTTGTTCTCCTCGCGCCGGCGCTTGTTGCCGGGCAGCTCCGGCGGCGTGCTGGCCTCGGCGCTGGACCCGCGCGTCGCGTGCGTCGCCTGCGAGTACAGCGAGCCCGGCGAGAGGCTGGCGTTCGGCCCGATGCGCATCGTGTCGAACTTGCCCAGGCTGACCAGCTCGCGGATGCCCACGTCGGGGTCGTGGTCGCGCGTGCCCAGCCGGCGCTCCGGCCGCTCCGGCGACGCGAGCGAGTACTCGCTGTCCGAGCGGCCGTGGCCCGGGCTGTGCGCGTTGGCCAGCTGCGTCTCGAGGAACGCCACGCGGTCCTCGAGCTCGCGAATGTACCCGCGCTTGGGGCCCGATTTCTTGCGCGAGGTCTCGTACACGCACTCGTGGTCGAGCCGGGCGCAGGTCGAGCACGACGGGCGCTGCCCGTCGCACTTGAGCTTGCGGCGGCGGCAAATCACGCACGCAATGCGCTTGGAGATCGGCGGCTGCTCGTTCGGCCCGGCCGCGGCGCCGTCGGCGTCCGCGGCCGGCAGGTCTGCGTAGCCGTCAGGGTCCATCTGCGGTCAGCGCGGCGGCGGGCGGACGCACCTTTGCTGGCTGTGTGTGTGCCGGTGCGGACGCTATGTGCTCATCGATTCCGGTCGGGGTTGCTCGGTGCGCGAGGATTGCGGGCTGGCGTGCGGAGATCGGGGTGCCGGCCGGGGATCGTCGTGTCGGGTCGTATCTGGCAAACTGGGAATCCGAGGCGCATGGTACCCGGCGCGGGCCCTAACCCTGTATAGCACGGCGCCTTAGTCACCGACAATGCGGGGCTGACATAACCGCACGTGACGGCGCCGGATGCAGCGCGGCAGGGGCCTGCAGACGCACGGCGGCTGGGGTTCCAAGCGAGCGGTGCGGCGCCATCCGCGCGGGCCGCCGTTTCGTTGGGGACGATGACTGCCCGCTTGGGCAGCCCCGGGGGAGCCTCTCCGGACCCCCGCCGCGCGCGCCCACGATTGGTCACACGGTGTGATTGCCTGTGGCGGCCGCCGGCGAGTGCCGCTGCCCACGGGCTCTGGCCGCCGTGCCGGCCGAACGGACGGTGACAGGCCGCACACGTCAAGCCGCCACAATCTCGGCTACGTCGGACCAGCGCTGGGCGGGCCTAGTGCTGTCACAGCAGCGCGCCTACGTACGCAAGCGTGCGTGAGTTATGCAGTGTCGCCAAAAGAATTAATTACTGAATATAGCGCATATACATTCTAGACTGAACGCATTTTAATTTATAAGTGTTTTTATAAATTCGGCCGGAGCCGCTGGGCGGATCGCTTACTGGATCTGGGCAAACGCCTTTCTGAGCGGCGAGCGCAGAGCAACGCCCTTCCAGAACTCGACGGTCTTCTCACCACGCTCGGCAATGCCGGCGGGCGTGAAGCCGAACTTCTCGTAGACCTTGGGCGCAGGGCCCGAGGCACCGAACCGGTTGATGCCGAACTGCTCGTGCGAGTAGCGGTCCCAGCCGAGGGTGTTCATGACCTCAGCCGACATGATGGGGTGGCCGTCGGGGAGAACCGACAGCTTGTAGTCCATCGGCTGCTTGTCGAACGTGAGCCAGTCGGGCAGCGAGACGACACGGACCTTGAGGCCCTTGGCCTCGAGCAGCTTGACGGCGTCGACGCAGATGCCGACCTCGGAGCCGGTCGAGACCAGGGTCAGGTCGGCGCCCTCGACCTCCTTGAGGACGTAGCCGCCCTTGGAGGCCTTCTCGATCGTCGAGCCCTCGAGCTGGGGCAGGTTCTGGCGCGACAGACAGAGGATCGACGGCGTGTGGGTCTCGGTCAGGGCCTTGTAGTAGGCCGCCGAGGTCTCGTTGCCGTCGGCCGGACGCCAGACCATGATGTTGGGCATGGCACGGAAGTGCGCCAGCGTCTCGATAGGCTGGTGGGTCGGGCCGTCCTCGCCGAGACCGATCGAGTCGTGGGTGGCAACCCAGATGTTCTGGTGGTGCGACAGGGCCGACAGACGGACCGAGCCGGCGGCGTACGACACGAAGTTCAGGAAGGTACCGCCGAACGGGATCAGACCGCCGTAGGCCGACAGACCGTTCATGAGCGCGCCCATGCCGTGCTCGCGGACACCGTAGCGGACGTAACGACCAGCGTAACTGCCGAATCCGGTGGACGGGGGCTGGAAGTCCTCGGCAGTCTTCCAGCGGGTGAAGTTCGAGCCAGTCAGGTCAGCCGAGCCACCAATCAGCTGGGGCACAACGTCGCAGATGCTGTTCAGGACGGTCTCCGACAGCTTGCGCGAAGCAATGGCGGGGTCGGCCGGCGTGTAGGTCGGCAGCGACTTCTCCCAGCCCTCGGGGAGCTTGCCCTCGATGCGGTTCTTCAGGTCCGCAGCGAGCTCGGGGAACTCGGTCGCGTACTTGGCGTACAGAGCCTCCCACTCGGCCTCGGCGGCGGCACCGCGGGCAGCAGCCTCGGCGCAGCGCTCGTAGACCTCGGGCGAGACGACAAACGACTCGTCGGGGTTGAAGCCAAAGGCCTTCTTGACGTGGGCAACGTCGTCCTTCTTCAGGGGGTTGCCGTGGACACCGTGGGTGCCCTGCAGGACCGAGCCGAAGCCGATGGTCGTGGTGACCTTGATGATCGAGGGCTTGTCCTCGACCTTCTTGGCGGCCTCGATGGCGGCGGCCAGACCCTCAAGGTCGTTGTCGCCGTCCTTGACCCACGAGGTGTGCCAGCCGTAGGCCTCGTAGCGCTTGAGGACGTCCTCAGTCAGCGCCTGCGCGGTGTCACCGTCGATCGAGATGTGGTTGTCGTCGTAGAAGACAATCAGCTTGCCGAGCTGCAGGTGACCGGCAGTCGAGCACGCCTCGGACGAGACACCCTCCATGACACAGCCGTCACCCATGATGGCGTACGTGAAGTTGTTGAACAGCTCAAAGCCGGGCTTGTTGAAGCGAGCAGCGTAGTGAGCCTCGCCCATGGCCAGACCGACGGCGTTGCAAATACCCTGGCCAAGCGGGCCGGTGGTGACCTCGACACCGGGGGTGTCGGTGGCCTCGGGGTGACCGGGGGTCTTCGAGCCGAGCTGGCGGAAGCTCTTGAGGTCATCCAGCGACAGGTCGTAGCCGTACAGGTGCAGCAGGGCGTACAGGAGCATGCAGCCGTGGCCGTTCGAGAGGACGAACCGGTCACGGTTGATGAACTTGGGGTTCTTGGGGTTGAACGTCATGAACTTGTTGAACAGGACGTGCGACACCGGCGCCAGGCCCATGGGGGCACCGGGGTGGCCGGAGTTGGCCTTGCTGACCGCGTCAACCTAGTCGAGTTAGCACTGCGCAGGGTGCACGCGTGGGGGGGCACTGAGCCGCAGCCGGTGCGGCGCGCGCCGTTAAACTTTCGCTGGGTACACCGTTAAGGTTCCACCACAAGCCGCGACACCCAACAAACCGACGCCGGCCGCCTGCCAGGCCGTCGGCCCGCCGCGCACGGCGGCGGCCGCGCCTGGCGGGCAAGGGCCTGCCGACGGCACCGGTTGGGCGCACGCGCACGCCAATTGCTGTCGCCGGTCGCCGCCGTCGCCACCAGCCGCGCCGATGTGCCTGCGCTACGCCGCGCCGCCGCATCGACCCACCGCACCGCCACATTCAGTCACTTACAGCCAGAAGACGGATCGTGTTGATGGAGCTCGTGTCGACCTTGTCAAAAGCCATTGTGAAGGTAGAGGGGTAATAGATTGAAACGAATCAATTATAGAGAAGGAAGAAAAGAAACGATGGGCGAGGGATTAAGTCTGTTATAAGGACGGAGGCCAGAGGAATCTTTGTAAACCAGAGGGAGCAATCAAGCAGGCCGGCCAGAGCGGCGTGGGGGCAAACGGGGCGACGACGCCTGTCGACCCGCTGAGCTAATCGTTTACATAATCCCGATCCGGCCTCTAGTCGCATCCATAGATGGTACCCGAGCCGACGCTCCGGCCGACAGCAGCCATACTGGCTGTATGGGTGCGTATTCCCGGCTCAATCGGGCACTGCTAGTGCACGGAATGGACTAGATTACAAATAGACAGCACGGGTTACATAATCTTCGCGAAGTGGATGGAACAAAGACCCAAACCTTGTTTCGGCGTGGCGACGACCGGCGCGGCCGAGCGTCGACCGGCCGGCCGGTGCGCGACGATCAGGGCCGCGGGCACGCGGGCGCGCGGAGCCGGACGAGCGCGGCCGGCCCAGGGCGCGGCGGCCGGCAACGGCGGGGTTAGGCGGCGCGCGGGCGGGGGACGGGCGGCCGATGCAGGCGTAGCGGGTACCTTCTGCCGCAGGCAGGTGTGGCGCGGCCACGCTGTGTTGGGTCGGCCTGGCGGGCGCGGGCCGGCTTGATAGGACCACGGTGTCCCGAACCAAAACACCGCAGACGTGTCCGGTGACTGTGTCCGGTGACTGTATCGCCACGCAGGCGCGCAGACGGCGGCCATGGCGGCCGCGGCGGCCGCGGGTCGGGCACGGGGCGCGCCACGCCGCCACGGCGGCGGTGCGCCCGCCGACTGCGCCGACGCGGCACTAGCCGGCGGACCCGCCGCGGGCCGCGGGCTGGCTGCGCGGGCGCGGCCATTGGCTGTGCGCGCGGCTGGGCGGCGCGGGCGCCACGGCTGGTGCGGCGGCGCGGTGGGCCCGGACGGCGTGGGTACGATCGAGACCCGCACGCCGGGCGGGTGTGGGCCCGCCACGCTAGACGCCGGGCCCGATGTGCTAGCCCCAACGCCGGTAGCCGCGATAGCTCGGGCCCCAGCGTGCGCGCCGCGACGACTGCTGCGAGCGCGCTGCAGGCCAGTCAGCGGTGCGATGGCCGGCCCGCGCCGCCGGCCGCGCCAGCGGCGCCAGCGGCGCCGGCGGCGCGTGGCGCGACCGTTGCCCGGACGCAATTGGCCGGCCAATGGCGCGGGCTGGCGCGCCCCTGTGAGCGGTCGCAGGGCGCCGGCCGCGGCCGGCCGGCGCCGGCTGCGGCGGCCTGGGCGCGGCGGGCGCGGCGGCGGGACGCCCAGGCGGCGCGCCACGGTGGCTGGCCCGACCCGGTGGCGGCGGCCCTACCCGCGCGGGGGCGCGACCCGGCCGCGACCCGGCCCGTGCGGCGCGGACCGCGAGCGCCCGGCAAAACACCCGCGCCCTAACCCCCAGCGCGGCGCGCTGCCGTCCGCGCCGCCAAAGGTACCCGCGGTTCCCCGCAACGCGGGTCAATCGGCCCTGACCCCGCTCTCCCCATCCAGCCGGTTCCAGAAGCCGCCCAGCACTTATCCGGCCCGCGCGCATGCGGCCGGCCCGCGCCGGTGCTGGCTCCTCGGCTGACGTGAGTCAGTGATATAGATATATGTAACTATGTAGACAGCACGTAAAGCATCAACATACTTGCCAAGTCATTCAAACAAGTCAACGGGCCCAATCAGATGTAGAGACAATGATAATAGTACACGGGTAAACAATTTTGAAATCATCGGCCGAGGCCGGCGGCCGCGCACAAAAAGGCCGCCGGATCAGCCGACGGTGGCGACGTCGGTGTCGCCGACGAGGGCCTGCGAGATGCCGTCGAGCATGTCGTCGATCTCCTCGACCTTGAGGCCCGAGCTTAGCGAGAGCAGCCGGCGGTAGTCGTTGATCTTTTCGCCGACGCCGGCGCCGGCCCAGAGCTCGACAATGTCGGCGACGAGCCGCCGGCGGTCGGCCTGCAGGGAGTCGAGCTCGCGGGCAAGGGCAACGACGTCGTCGGGGCCGTCGGCGGGCTCGGCGGCGAGCTTGTGCTCCTGCTCGCGCACGAGCTTGGCCAGCTCGCGCGCCTGCATCTTCTCGACGAGCCGGCGGAGGTCCTCGGCGCGGGCCTGCATGCGCGCCTCGAGCTCGGCCACCTGGCTGACGGCGTGGGCCTGCTCCTGCTCGCCGCCGGCGCTGGCGTAGAGCTCGCGGATCGTGTCCTCGCACGTCGTGATCTCCTTGCGCATGTTCTCGAGCAGCTGGTGGGCCTGCTCGAGGTCGGCCTCCTTGTCTTTGAGCTCCGAGTCGTAGGCCATGGCCAGGTTCTCGAGGTGGTCGGCCATGGCCGGGATGACCTTCTGGGTCGCGTGGATGGCCGCCTCGGAGATGTGCGGCTGCGGCATCAGGTGCGCCTGCCCGCCGAGCGGCTTGCCGACGCCGGGCGCGTACGGCGGCCGGTAGACGGCCGCGGACGGCGGCGCGGGGCCGCGCATCGGGCCCGGCGCCGGCCGGCCGTTGGGCGCGTAGTACATCGGCGCCGGCGGCTGCCCGGGCGGCAGCTGGTACTCGGCGCCGTAGGCCTGCGGCGCGTACTGCGGCGCGTACTGCGGCGCGTACTGCGGCGCGTGCCCGTACGGGTCCTGCGGGTGCAGGTACCCCGGCGAGTGGCCGACCGCGACGGGCGCGTGCTTGCGCTTGCGCTTGCCGTTGCTCATCTGCAGGTCGCTGATGGTGTTAGTGTCCGTGTCGTCCGAGAGCGCATCGTCGCTGAGCGAGGACGTGGACGAGACCGAGCCCGAGTCGCCGGAGCGCATGTCGTCGTCGTACAGCACGCCGTCGGGGCCGCGCTTGTCGTCGTCGTACATGTACTGCGCGTGCGGCGGCGGCGCGCTCTGCGGCGGCAGCGGGTGCTTGCGGGGCCGGCCCCGCTTGGGCGGTTGTATGGGCTGCTGGAGCTGCTGCTGCTGGAGCTGCTGCTGGTACTGGAGCTGCTGCTGGCGCTGGTTCATCTGGCGGGAGCGCATGAGCAGCCCGGCGGCGGCCTCCTCGTCGACGAGGTCGTCGTCGTCGTCCATGTCGTCGTCGTCGTCGTCGTCGTCATCGTCGCCGTCGCCCGACATCCGCGGCCGGCCCGGCGGCCGGTACGCGAGCGGGTCCTTGGGCGGGCGCCCGCGGCCGTAGCGGCCGGCGGCGGACAGCGCGGCCGCGCCGGCGGCCGCAGCGGCCGCGGCCGCGCGCTTGGCGTGCGTGTTGTACTTCAGCCCGCCGCGGCCGACGCCGCCGCCGCCGCGCCCGCCGCGGATCGACGCCGCCGTGATGTGCTTCGGCGCCGGCGGCGGGCTCGTCGACGTCGGGTGGTACTCGAAGATCGGCCGCAGCTGGTCCTCGACCTTGTACTGCAGCGCGATCTCGCGGCCGCGGTCGAGCGGGACCCAGGTGCCTGCCGTCAGCCGTGTCGCCGCCGGACCTACCTTGGTACTTGCCGTAGCCGCCCTGGATCTTCTCGTGGACGCCCTTCTGCACCTCGCGCTCCAGAATGCGCGTCCGCTGGGGCTTGTCAAAGTTGGCGACCTTCAGGATCTGCGTGGCGTTCATCCAAGCGTCCGACCGCCGCCGCATCACGGCGACATTCTTGCAGATGAACTCGTACACGGGCACCTGGCGGTCAGCGTCCGCGCAATTGCCGCGCCACTTACGCCCGAGTACGTCGCCTTGTAGATCTGCGTGTTGGTGGCCATCGCGCTGGGGCCGCCGCCTGCTGTCGGCACTGCCGCCGAACTCGCGGCCGGGACTGCGACCGGTCCGTCCGTGCTGGGCTCGCGGCCGTGTGTGGCCGATCTGCGCCGGTCTGGCGTCAGCACGCGCCGCGCGCCCGCGTACCTGATGCGTCGTGCGCCCGGCGTGCGCGCCTGGGCTGCGCTGGGCGCTGGGGGGCCGCCTGGGCCCGTGCGGGTGCTTGTCTGGGCGGGTGCGCCCGGCTCACGCGCGCTGCGCTGGCGCCTGGGGGCTCGCTCCTGCGTTTCCTGGCTGCGTCGGCACCTGGCGGTCAGTCTGAGCCCGGCGCAGGCGCCGCGCCGCGGCCGCGGGCGCAGGCGCCCCGGCCGCGGCCGATATCGACCCCGTCTGCAAACAACTAACCAGGCTAAACGACGCCGTCGAACCACTCTGTGCGACCCGATCGCCTGTGTCGGGCGCCCGAGCTGAGTGTCAGAAGGATGCGACGCTGGATGGAGGATTCCGATGTTCAGCGCGAGGATTGCAGGCGTGTTGCCATCGCCTGTGGAATGTTTGGCCGCTTTCTTGTCTCGTCGTTGCTTTCAAACAAGGCGAGCGGTCTAGGAAGACGCGCACGGCAGGCGCCGCATGGCGCGAGTCCGGACCGGGTCCGAACAAGCCACTGCACCGCCACAACGCCACACCAGCCGCACGCCGCGGCCCCGCGCCCGTGCGGCGGCCGCCCGCGGCCGGCTCCGGCGGCGGCTCCGCGGCGGCCCGAGTGTGGCGGTGCGGTGCCAGTGCGCCGGGCGGTGCGGACCCGGTCCGCCCGCCCGGCAGACCGGGTCCGCCGGGTCCGTGTCGGCGCGTTGTGATGGCCCGGCCGCACAAGCACGTCGGCGTTGCGCGCTTGTGCCGCACCAGCCGCGCGCCGGGGCGTCTATGCCGCGTCCGTCGCGCCTGTGCGCACCTGCAACCCCAACGCCGTCGGCACGCCCGACCGCGCCGACGGTGCTCCAATCATGGGCGACCTTTTTTTGCTTTGCGCTGGTCTGGTCCGGAGTAGCAAAAGTTCTCACCATCACGGTCAGTCCACCCATAGAACAACAATGAGCGGCGGAGACGAATTGCCCCCTATGCGTAAGTGATAGTCGCGGGCCGGGTGCGGGCGCGACGACGGCGTGGGCGGGCGGGGATTGCGTGCGGAGGACGGCGGCGAGCGAGGCGGCGCGCAACGGCGGCCGACGCCGCGACCGACGGCGGCGCGAGCGCACGGGGCGCGAGGACGTGGCAGACACTTCCGGCGACAGACGGCGGCGCGGTGGCCGGCGTGCGACGGCCCGCGCACGGCATCGGACGGACCGCGGCACCGGCACGGCGAGTCTGCCGCGCCGCCTGCGCCGCTGCCTCGCCACGGCCGCCGCGGAGTCGTGGCGGTGCCGGTGCGACGGCGACCCGGCGGCGGCGACCCGCGTCGCGGCGACCCGCCGACCCGTGCAACCGCGACCCGCGCGGCCCACGACCGCGGTGGCACCCGCCGCCCGCCGCGACCCGCCCCCTAACGCCCGATCCGCCCCTCCCGCCGCACAGCCGCACAGCCGCACAGCTGCTGACCCCCAGCCTCGGCCGAGGAGATGAAGGCGGCCAAGATCCCGCTGGCGTACCGCGACCGGTGCGCGGGCCTCCTGATCAAGCTCAACAAGTGCCGCATCGAGGGCAGCTACCTGCCGTGGAACTGCGAGAACGAGCGCCACGAGTACGAAAAGTGCGAGTACCTGGACTTCAAGCACCGGGTAAAGGCCATCCAGGCCGCCAAGGCGGCCGAGGCGGCCAACTAGTACATAGAGAATAAACATTCGGCAGATGTATGACATGTAATGTACAAGCGCCTACAGGTCCTTGACACCGCCCAGCATGGACGCGGCCGCGCCGTCCCACTCGCGGTCCTCGGTGATGTTCTCGACCATCTTGACGAGGTCGTAGTTGATCTCGTTGGACACGACCGAGTCGAACTTGTAGGCCGGGTGGGCGCGCACAAACTTGCGGATCCACGCGGCCGCCGTGTCGAGCTCGCCCGAGGCCCGGCGCCGGATGAGCTGGATGTACTTGCCGAGCTGGCACCGCGTGGCGATGTCGACGTTCATGCGGTCGAGGTAGGCCTCGACGAGGCCGGCGAGGCCGGGGAAGTCGATGCCGGCGTCGTGCTTGCCGTTGATGAGCTCGCCGATGGAGAAGAGCGCGTACTCGTCCTCGACCGCGGGCTCGAGCGACGAGAGGGACTCGTCGGACGCGACGGAGGACGCGGACCGCGGCGTGGACGGCGCGGAGGACGCGGCGTCCGGGCTCGGGGCAGCCGCGGCCGGCGGCGGCGCCGCCGCCGCCCACGCCGCGTGCGAGAACACGTCCTTGCGGAAGTAGAACTGCTGCGTGCCCACGGCGTCGCGGCGCTGCGCGGCCGCCATGTTGGCCTCCACGCGCGAGATCGGGATGTAGAAGTTCAGGCCGAAGGACACGATGGCCCGGGTCAGCAGCACGATGAAGACCGCGAACGCCGCGTTCTCAAAGTCGGTCATCTGGATCTCCATCGGCCGGAACTCGACGCGCCAGCCAATGTCGGTCCCCGGCGGCGGCGGCTTGAAGCGCATGGTCTGCCAGTTGGTCGACTGGATGTTCTCAAAGTGGTCGGACGAGGTGGCGTCGTCCTGGTCGATGAGCTCGGAGAACACGACGATCGGGTCGCGGATGAACAGGTGCGCGTAGTGGTCGGCCAGCCGGCCGTCCACGCCGGCGTCGACCAGGGTCTGGCGGATGGCCGGGTCCTTGACGACCTCGGTGTCGTTGTACTCGTCGCGCATCTCGGGCGCCTGCGACAGGTACAGGTCGGTCGAGTCGTAGCGCGACTTGCGGATGACGAAGCGGTCGTGCTCGAGCGGCTTGAGCCCGCGCTCCTCGGCCGTGCGGTCGTCGACCGAGCCCGCGATCACGTCCCAGCGGCAGTCGACGTCGGCCAGGTAGCCGCGGAACGCGGGCGACGCGGCCGTCAGCGCCAGGAAGATCGGGCTCAGCGGCGTCAGCTGGTCGTACAGCCGGCGGGCCTCGTCGATGCCCGCGGCCTGGAACGTGATCTGCAGGCAGCAGCAGCCCATGCCGAAGCCCATCGAGTCCATGTAGATGTGGTCGTCCAGCGCCGCGCCGTCGCGCGCGTTGGCGTCCTCGGGGTACAGCGCGCGGTCGCGCGGGATGGTCGGGTCGTGGAACGGCCGCGGCGTGCGCTCGTCCACGAAGATCGGCACGTTGATGGCCACCTTGCTCTGCCGCCGCGACCGGATGTTGCCCGTCAGCGTCGGGAACCGCGCGTGCGGGTTGATCAGCTCGTCCGGCAGGAACAGCGACCGGCTGGCCGCGCCCGTCGGCGGGTAGAACGGCTCGGTGAACTGGCCGGGCACGCCCAGGACGGGGTACGACGCCAGCGTGACCGGGTACTCGCTGGGCGCCATGTGCTCCTTGGCGATCGCCCGCCGCCGCCGCATGTTGCTCTCGACGTAGAGCAGGTCCTCGAGCGCGCCCGTGTACGGCACCCCCGGCGTGGCCTCGAGCATGTACCGGCCGTACTCGGGGTGGAACGTGGGCATGCGCTGGCACGGCTTGACCTTCTGCGCGTCCTCGACCGCCCGCTGCGCCGTCTCGTGCTCCTCCAGCGCCTTGAGGATCTCGGCCTGCCGCAGCGACAGCAGCGCGCGCTTGCCCTGGTCGTCGTACGACACCACCATGTACTCCACCTCGTCGCCCCACAGCAGCGCGTCGCCGCACCGGTCCTTGTGGTTGCGCCAGATGTGCAGGAATTGCTGCCGTCAGCCCCGCGCGCCGCCGACGTACCTGGATGCCGTGCTCCCGCACGTGGTCCGTGTGCTTGCGCACCTCGCTCCACGGCAGCGGTGTTCCGAGTGATCTGCGGTCAGCGCGCTCAGCCGGCCACCTACAGCAGGCCCATCTTGCCGCCTTGTCTGCGTGTCTCCGGCCTATATACGGCTCTGCTCGAGCTGCCCCTGGCTGCCTGCTTGGCTAGCCTGCGCTAGCTGCTCTGGCGCTGCCGATGTCGCGACTTGTCGCGATGTGTGCTGGCAACGGTCGCCTCGATCTGCGCCGTGCTGCCGCTTGCTGCACTCCTGCTGCCTTCGTTCCGCGCTTGCGTGCTCTGCCGGCCTTGTCTGCCGACGCCCGGTCTTGGTGCCCGAGGCTGCGTTGGCTCGTCCGACTGGCCGTTAGTTGTGCTCGTCCTTGTTCGCGCGGCCGCGGCGGCGCCGCGAACTGCGGGCCGCCGCGGCCCGCGCGCGGCCCGCGTGCGCCGCCGGCCGCCTGCCGCCGCCGCCCGCGTGCTGCTGCCGCCGCCACTCACCTGTTCTGCCGGTCAATGCCGCGCGACTTGCTGTTGTGTGCTCGACAAAAAATTTGTCTGGGGTGCTTAGTGAGAACCAAAGTTTGGCAAGATAGCGGTGGGTATATCACGTGACACCGGCCGCAGCCTTAGGTAAGCGTGCAGCCGGAGAGCGCGGTAGCGGCCGCTCCTAGCGCGCCGGCAACATGCCCGGCGCGAGACGTCAGCCGGAGGCCGCGGACGGCCCGGCGTGGGGCCGCGGACCAGCCGACTGCGCGGAGAAAGCCCGCTTGTGCAAGGAACGGTGTGGCGCTCGGCGAACGGTCAAGCAGCGGGACTACGGCTAGCGCCGGAGGTATTGCCGACGCCGCAGGGCGTGCGGCTGGTGCTGAGCCGCGCGGCGTGCGGCGCCGCCTTCGAGCCGCACGCCGTGCGGCGCACTCTCCAGCCCTCGTCCTGGCCGGAGGACTCCGGACAGCTGCGCACCGCCCGGTGGCGCAGGTGGCGGTACGTGGCACGGCCAGCTGTCTGCCCGCAGGGCGCTACCCTCGACGGAGTCGCCGCCGGAGGCTCGCGCGTCGACAGACACCTCAGTTGCCACGGCCAGTGCCCACGAGCCTCCGGCGGCGACTCCGTCGAGGGTAGCTGCCCTGCGGGCAGGCGGCGCAGGTGGCCGTGCGCGGCGCAGCAGAGGCTGGGAGGGACAGCCGCACGGCGTGCGGCGCGCCTCCCGCCGCACGCGGCGCGGCGCCCCCCGCGCGTACGCATGCATGTCGTGATACCTGCGTGCCAGCCACCGCGAGCGGCAGCATGGTGCGACACTGGCGGCACGGTGCGCCGCTAGCGCCGCTAGCGCCGCAGCGGGCGCGCGCAGAGTGTAATATATATATATTATCAGGCTAGCCGTGCGTCCATGACCTCTGCAGCTAGCATTTGTTCTTACACGCTTAGTAAACACCGTTTTGAGACCCTTGAAAACACAATCGACATAGCAGAAACGAGAGATAAGCTGCGAGACGTACAGTAATTAGACATTCTAGTAAACAAAATAAGTGGTGAACAGTCGAGCCAAACACAAGCTGCCAAAATTGTATACCATCCGAGCAAAGAGTAATATACAGCGCTACGCGGCCTTGCGCGCGTCCGCGGGCGAGCCGTAGCCGGCAACCTTGCCCTTCTTCTTGATCAGCTTCGCGTGGTCTGGGGTTAGCCTGGCCGCGGGGTCACGTACGTAGTCCACATGCATTGCATAGGGTGCGGGCGCCGTCGGGCCCGCGGCGCCACTCGGGCGTCTCCGAGATGCCGCACTGGTGGCAGCGGCTGGGCGGCGAGCTCCGCTGGGGGTCAGCCATGCGCGCGCGGGTGCTTACCGATCGCCGCTTGCCCTTCTTGAGCCCGTCGATGATGTTGCTGTCGTCATCGTAGACCGCGAACTTGTCCATGTTAGCACGCGTGCCCACAGCGTACTGGCCCGGGGCCTCGGGCGGCGGCGCCGCGTCTGTGTTCACCTTTGAGCTCCGCGCCGACTGCTCCTCGATGATGACCTGCTCGCGCCAGTGCATCAGGAACGACGCGATCTCGCGCGCGCGAGCGAGAATGTCCTCGACCATCGACAGCGACGGCGGCGGCGTCCGGGGAATCGTCCCGTGCGGCGGCGGGTTGGGCGGGCTGTACTTGGCCACAAAGTGGTAGATGTGCGACGAGTTCTCCTGCACGCGCTCGATGTTGCGCCGGTACTCGGTCACGGCCCGGGCCCGGTCGATCGCCTCGGTGTGGGTTAATTGTCTGTTGGCGCTGCCGACGTCCTTGGTGGGCTTGCCGGTGGGCGCCTTGTGCTCGGGCGTGCCGGCCCCGCTGTGCTGCTCGACGATGGCTGCGTGCGACTCGTAGTCCTTGGCGGGGATGTAGTAGCCCGCCAGGGGGTAGCCGCCGTTGGAGCTGGCCGACGGTAGCGACCCGGCTGGCGAGTATGGCGATGGCAAGCTGTCGGCCGGATGCCCGTAGGGGTACTGGTAGTATGGCTGGTGATAGTACGGCTGGTGGTGCTGGTACGGCAGCTTGAGCCCGCCAGCCGCCCGCGCTGCGTCGTGCGCGGGGCCGTGGCTGCCAGGGCCATGCATCGGCACGCCCGCGGCCGCCGGTGCCGTCGCCGACGTTGGCGTGGACACCGTCACCGTCGGCGGCGCGTTCCAGCCTGCCCGCGGCGACATGCCTGCGTGCGCTGGTAGCGCCGGCTTGCCCATGCTCTCAGCGGACGATTGCCGCTGCAGCCGCGGCTCGGACCGCGGCCGGTGCGGCTCCGGCTGCGCGTACTCGAGCTCCTTCTCGGGCTTGACCACACTCGCCGTGTCCAGGTCTTGCAGTCGCGGCCGCTTGGTCTGGTGGCTGGCTGCCTGTGAGAGTGTCGTCAGCTTGACAAAAGCCGACGGCGACTTTTTGATGTCCACCGGCGACGACTGCTGCTGTGGTTGCTGCTGTTGCTGTTGCAGCTGCAGTTGTTGCTGTTGTTGTTGCTGTTGTTGCTGTTGCTGCTGTTGCTGCTGTTGCTGCTGTTGCTGCTGTTGCTGCTGCTGCTGCTGCTGCTGCTGATGCAGTTGCAGCGGCGGTTGCTGCGGCGTCCGCGCTGCTGCCGGCTCGGCCGCCGGCTCCAGCCGTGGCGTCGACGAGTTCTTGATTGGAGGTGTCAGTGTAGCGGGATTCGAAGGAGTGTCGTTGGAGTCGGATATAACGTTTTTGATCGAGGGAAGTACTATATTACAGTTCTCATCCTTCACGTCGGAAGGCGCTGGCCGCTTGAGGCCTGTCGGTGTGCCCGGGGCGTCCGTCGGAGTCGCAGTCTGGCTGGCATCGGCCTTGTCGTCTCTGCGAGTGTCGTAGTAGTATGGCCGTTGCGGTGCGGCAGGGTGGTTGTGTAGGTGGCCGGGGTGACCCATGCCGTGGCTGGCCGGCGGGCCAGGCTGGGCCAGATGCGAGGGCCGGTAGTAGCCGGCCGGGGCGCGCATGTCGGCCGTCATGGGCTCCGAGTGCGAGTGGAATATCGGCGGCCGAAAGAGCCTGTCCGAGGGCGGGTACACGGCCGAGGCCGACAGTGGCGCCGACGGCTCCAGCGGCGTGCTGGGCGGCGGGCCCGAGTAGTCGTCCTTGCGCATATGCCACATGGCCGGGTCTGACGAGCGCTTGTCCCAGGGCGCGGGCGCGTTCTGGGGCGGGTACGGCGACATCGGCGACGGGCCCGGGCCGAGTCCAGGACCGTTGCTGCGCGGGATGTGGTGGGCCAACCGCTGTGGCGGCGTCAGCATCGACGAGACCGAGTCAAACGAGGGCAGGGTCGTGGCACTGGAGGTCAATTGTTGAGCGCAATTCAGGGTGCGAAACACCACGGACTTACCTCCGCGGGCCTTCGGCGGTGACAGCGGGCATGGTATGTGCGGCGAGCGGCGCAGGGCGCGAATTGGTGGGCGACAGCGTGGACGGCGAGCCGAGAGCCGGTCGGTGTCGGTCGTGCGATCCGGGCACGGTCCTGGCCGGACGGCGCGCGGCGGCAATTCCGGGCCAAGCGGGGGCGGCTGCGGCTGGCAGCGGCGGCGCGAGGGCTCTGGGGACAGCGGCCAACGCACTCAGGCTCACGCGTGGTGGATGGCGCAAATCATACACGGCCAAAGCCGGCCGCTTGATAGAACCACACACACAGGGTCACGCTCCTGGAGACCGCTTGTGGCCGGTGCTGCACGGACAGGTGCAAGCTAGGGGGGTAGGGCGCGGCGGAGGCGTGGGGATCGGAAAAGAAGCAGAGAAAGAGCGGATTCGTATAGAAATATAACGCCGTCGTCAAAAGCTGGAGGTTAGTCGATGTAACTGCTTCAGCGACGCGGAGGACACCAAGTAAGAGGAGAGGAGCGGATTAGTGTTTCGAGTGCAGACAGCGCTACTGCGCGTAAACTGGCCTCTAGCTGGTAGGTAGATATGTAATAAAGTCTAAAGGCCACAGCGTTGCGTATACGGTGCGACCGGTACCTTGCGTACCGGGGTACGTCGTTGTCGCGGGCGCGGTAGCGCAAGGGTACGGCGCTAGGGCGTGCGCGAGTAGCAAGACCCGGGCCGGTGGTTCGGTAGGATCTAGATGTCTCAGGACATGAAATCAGGCTAGGCGGAGAGCTACGTCCAGGTACGCCGGCCTTACGTGGCCGGATATGCGTGCGTGGCGGTAACGGACGATAGTCGCGGTACCCGCAGGACAGTGTGTCGGACATCTGCAAATACGCCGCCAGTTGGAAAGTTTAGTTGACGCCCAAAGAGGCAGCACCACCCAACTGTAAAGTATATTACGATCAATAGTTCGTACCTCGCTCGCCTCCCCAAAATAGTAAGACACAGTGCTTGATTCAAGGCGCCGCTAACGACACGTCCGGGAGCGTGCATGACGAGGACCGGTGCGCGGGCCTGGTGCGTGGATGGCGACGGCGGGCCGGACGGATCCGCGGCTGGCGTGCTCCCCACCCCCTCCCTGGCACGGCCTTGTCACACGACTGCCGGACGGCCTGGTCGGCGTATGCCGCAGGACCGGCCTATCATGCCACCGCCAGGTGTTATTGTTTGAAGGTTAATTTTAGAACTCTCTAGGTGGTGCATTGAACACAGGCCGGCCTGGTTTGGGCTAGGCTGCGCCTGCGCATCTAGCACTAAGTCAGCTGCGCGAATTGCATGAACAGACAGCCTGGGTGCCCCCTCCCCCTTCTCAAACCCCCCTCCTCCCCCCGGAGCGAGCGAGCAAACACCGCTAGCGCCGCCCAAAGTCAAAATAGAGTTTCCGTAACAAAGAAACGATGCCTTGGGTGCGCGCAAATCTCCAAACGCTAAAATCTGTAACACTTTCGATGTATCTCGCTTCTATAGTGTTATCCATTACCACCTGCAGATGTGCGCTAGCTGCAGAGCTATCACCACGGGCCCAGCTGGCGGCTGCCGGGGTGCTGGCAGCGACAATTGCGCCGGCTGCGGGGCACAGCCTGGTGGCCGCGGCCGCTGGCGCGGGCAGCAACGGCGGGGCTGCGGCGGCACGCTTCCACAGCCACTGTGGCGTGGCTGGGGCGCAGTCGCTGCGGCCGTGCGGCCACAGCATCTGGCTTGGATCTCGGACTGGGCAGGCTCCGCCCGACGGCGGCGGCATTCCGGTCTAGTGCAGCACGTCCAACACACGAACCCCTCGCGTAGGCGACAGACAGACGGCGGTCTAGTGGTGGCGGAGCGTGAGCGATTGGCCCGATTGGGCGCGCCGATTGTGCAGCGTTGGGGCCCGATTGGGGCACTACTAGCGGCCGGTGGCCAGATGCCGCGCAGCCGGGCGCCCACTCCAGACACCGCAGACGCCGACCGGGCTCTGCGGCACCGCGGCGCGGACCAGGCGGGCGCACGCCCGGCTTCAGCCGACCCCTGGCGGGCCGTCCGTCGACCGGCGCCGGCCGCCCGTCGACCGGCGCCGGTCAGCCCGGCCTGCGCGTCTTCGTACGCGCATAGGGCGGCGCGGCCATTGGTCGCGCAGGTACTGAACAGCGTCCGCGCTGGCGAACGGGAGCGCACGCAAGGGATGGCGGCGAATAGGGTCCGGCGATATTAGACGAGGAGCTAGGCCGCCGTATTGTTCGTGGCCAAGTTCCATCGTCCACCGGCGAGGGCTTCTGGCAAGCCTGGGCAAACCTAATGACACCATCCGAGACTAGAGAACCGTGCATGTCGGCCGCGAAGCGACACACATCCACCGCACCGCCGGGCTAGCGCTCTCTCGCGGCAGCCAAGAGACGAGGGGAAGGGTGTGCAGCAGCGCCTGGAATCGAAACCATCGTGCTGGATCTCGTTGTTAGATCTCGGTTAAGCAGGTCTGCCGACTGCAATCGCCCCAGTGGGCGCACTGTAATTTGACTGTACCGTTGTATACGGCCTAGCGGGAGCGCGGGTGGCCTGGTGTCGCGCCGTGTGTAGTGGCAGCTAGCGGTAGCGGGTACCGCGCCGGGTTTGCGTGCATGACTACGTACCACGAAAACTCGGTTGCTGAAATGGGCGTTGCGCGACGCTATGCGGGCGGCGGCAAGGCCTGGCGCCATTGCAGCGCGCTAGCCATCTGCGGGCGCACGGCACTCATGGAGTGTTTCATACACGATAGCTCCAGCCCGCTGGGCCCGCTGGGCAGCGGGCTGGCCAGTCACCTAGTCTGGCGCGCCAGCCGCTACGCGGTGCCCACCGAGCTAGCGGTCGGGCGTACGGGCGGTGGGCGCGGGCTGACGACAGCCTGCTGGGCCCGCCAGACGGGACGGTGGGAGCCTGAGAGCCTGCGAGCCACGGACGTGGATTCTGGACGGCTTCCTATTACAGCCATGGGCTAACGACGCGCCGCGGCGGACGGCTAGGGGGAGGGGAGGGGGGCGAGGGTGCGCGCGAGTCCCAGCGGCACCGGCAGGTGCGGTCTGGCCGGCGGAACCGGCCAGCATGACAGAAGCGGAGAGTGCAGTAGTTTGGCCGAGTAGCGGCAGCGGCTGGCCAGTAGGTCGTCGGCACCAGACGGCGGTCTAGCGGCGGCGCGCGGCGGGCAGCAAGCGGCAGCGGTCGGCATGGAGCGGCAGCCTAGGCGACGATCGCTCCGTCACAGTGCGCCGGCGCCGTGGGTGCGAATCGACGCAGGCGAGCGGGCGCCGATCCGCCACGGCCGTCACTGCCGTCACGACACGATCGCGGCCGGGCGGTGGCGCTGACAGGCAGCGATGTGATTGACGAGCGAGGCGAACCGAGATCAGTGCGCGTCCGCCGATCCGGGCTTGGACAGGCCGGCAGCTGCGATACGGCCGGCCCCCATACGCCGCGGTGCTGCAGCCGACGCTCGGCAGCGGCGCCGACGACCCTGGGTGGGCTTATCTCGGCTGGCGCTGGGCGGACGCGCGGACGGCTTAGCGGCCGCACGCACCCTGCTGCCGGCAGCAAGTGAGGCCGCGCGCGTGCGGCCGGGACCCGCGTGCGGCCGGGCCGGGCGGCGACCACGGGCCACGGCCGCAACACGCGCGGCAGGTACCAGGCGGGCTGCAGCCGAGCCTGGATCTGCGCGACCTGCGCGCGCATGTCAACACGGGCGCGGTGACGGCCGGCCATCTGCGAGCAGAGCTCCACCCGTCTCCGGCTGGCGCAGGAGGCGCACGCGTCCCGGCGTGCAGGGCCGGCCGCTGCCGGGCGTAGCGCGGCCGCCGGCTCGTAGGCGAAGGAGACTAGTGCCCGCCAGCGGCTTCTGGCTCCTAGCGGGAAGCGCGTGGGGCCTGGAGCGCTGCCAGCCGCGCGGGCCGGACGGCACCACCTGCGCGCGCGCTGGCCGTGGCGCTGGCACGCCGGTTGTGCCCTCTGCACCAGCCGTGGCGCCCGTGACGGCGGAGCCGCGGACGCCGCGGGCGCCGCGGAGACCCTACCAGGGGGCCGTGTTTCGAACGGCACAAACCGGAAGGCGCCACCGCGTGCTGGCAATGCACCTGCGAGCGGGCGCGGCTGCGCATTGGCCGCCGGCGGCGGGCGGCGGGCGGCGCGCACGGCCACGGCACGGCCACGGTTACGACCGAGTCACGCGCGGGCGGGCGCAGTGCGACCCGCGGGCGACGACGCGACCCGCGGCGTGACCCGCAGTGTCCCGGCGCACTGGGAGCCGTCCGTTTGGAGCTGCTGCGCGGCAGTCTTGGCGGGTGCCAGCACGACTCGCAGGCAGCCACTACGCGCGATCAAGATCACGGTTGCGCCGTGTGCGGGCGGCCGTATTGGCCGGGCCGACATCATGCCATTGTGACGCCGCGCATGAACGCACCTGTGCAGCGCGCTAGCCCGCATGAGCAGGCGCCACGCCAGTGTGTCACCCAACAGCGCTGAGCCGCGCTCGAAAGGGCAAGTGCGGCACACAGGACGTACGGCGGCTGTCGCGGCCACGTTAGCCGCAACTGCGCGCGTGCACAATGGGACTAGCGCGGTTCCGACAGCATGGCGCCAGCCGGAGTGCGCGTGGACGCGCGGGCGGCAGCCGCGACGTGCCACTGGGGCGGTGTTTTGCCGTCCGGTCCGGGCTAGGGCGATCAGGCTGCGCGCGCGGTGCATATGCCGAATGAAGATCTCCAGATCGATGCCGCCCTAAATCTGCGCGGCCGGCGAACAAAGTTACACGTACCGGCGCCGGCCTCCTCGCGCGTTTCAGAATCATGACGGACAAAGACGGCCGCCCTGGTGCCCGGGGCCGCCGGGGGCCGCCGGGGGCCGCCGGGGGCCGCCGGGGGCCGCCGGGGGCCGCCGGGGGCCGCTGGGGCGCCGCCGGGGCGCCGCCGGCGGACGACTGCGGCCGGCTGGAGCAGCCGGGGGTCCTCGCCGGCTGCCCCCTCCCTCCGCGCGCGGCGCCCCGCCCCCGGCGCGGGCGGCGCGGCCGTGTCCGCAGCCGTGGGCCCGCCGGTGGCCACGGCCATGGCCGTGGCGCGCGCTGCGGCTGTGCCCGCTCGTCTGGCGCTACGCTGCCATGCAGCTGTGCCCGCTCCGCGCCCGCGTACAGCCTGCTATCGGCCGTGCCCACTCCGGCAGCGTTCGCGGACGCGTGAGCCGTCCGCACACCGCGCCACGCCGCCCGCACCACGCACGCCAGCCGTGCTGTGGGCTCCTGCGGACTGCGTCTGCGGCCCCGCGTGCTGTCGCTCTATATCTCCGGCGCGCAGGCGCCGGCAGTCAGCGCCGCCGCATGACGCACGCGCACAGCGCAGCCTCAGATAACTGGCCCGTCGCGCGGCTTGCCGCACGTAGCCGCAGGCAGCGCACGCCCGACGGCCGCAGACGCCACTAGCGTGCCATCGCGCCAGACGCCGGCTGCCAGGGCGGGCTAGGCCGCGCTAGGGCGGAATGCCGGCTGTGCCTGCGATGACGTTCTGCGCGCCGCCAAGTCCATGCCGCTATCGTCCTGCCGCGGTCGCCAGGCCAGATCTGATCTGATCGAAATCTGGCGCCGATGACACCAGCACGGTGTCACGCGGCTGCCGTGCCCACACCCGCGTTTCTGGTAGATGGCTCGGCCGAACACGGTGCCGGACCCACGCCGCCGGGTCGATCTCGCCAGCGCCCCTGGAGCCCCCCTGTGTGCGGCCCGACCGCCGATCGCGCCGCTGCCGCGGCGGCGCGCGCGCCCGTGCTAGGGCGCGCCCCCACCGGTGACAGTCGCCTAGCGACACGTCGCCTTGTACGCCGCCGCCGCCCGCTCGGGCTAGCGCGCCGTGCCGTGCCCGTCGCCTGACACACTAGTCCGCGCCTGTGTAATCGATCGCGCGCGAGCTAAGCGGTCCGATAGTGTCCCACACACATGGCGCCGCTTCTGCGCTAACTCTAAACACGACGCGTCTAGCGCCGCCGCCGTACCAGGTACCGTCGCGCGTACCGCTGGTACGCGCGCGCCCGGCGCCAGCCTGCATTCGCCTGAACACCTCTAAAAATAGCCGCAGCGCGAGATCCGGAAACAGCTCGCTGCAGAGATTAAACCGCTTGCGCCTCATGTTAACCGATCGAACTAGGGCTCGACGGGCTTGGCCGGCCGCAACCACCTTAATTTATGCTTTCCGGCCAGATTGTCGAATACGTCGGTGTGTTCCAGCTGCCGCCGCCTGCGCCCGCAGGCCCTCGCGCGCCCGGGCACAGGCCGCGGCGGGCTCGCGACGGCCGCCGGCCGCTGCACGGCGGCCGCGGCTGCGCTGCTGCGCCGCCTGCGCCCCCCGTCCGCCGCCGCACCGCCCCGCCGCGCGCGCCCGCGCCTCCCCACCAGCCACCCCGCGCCGCCAGCACGCGCCACGCGTGCCCAAGCATCCTTGGCTACCGCCTAGTCGGCCCCGCCGGCCGTTGCTGCCACCGCCGGCCCGCTAGGCCCTCTAGCGACCGCTAGCCGCCTATTCCGCCGTCGGCCAGCGCTGGCGCGCGGTCCTGCGCGGAAATGAGCTCGGCCGAAACACTGCCGGCCGCAGGCCCACGCGCCCCGTCGCCGCCGCAGGCCCCGCACCTGCCCGTTTTTTCGGCTCCCGTCCGGCGATCGCCGGCCATCGCCGATGGCGCCGATGCCCGCAGGGACGTGCCCCGCCGTCGATCGCCGGGGCCCACTAGTAGTCCTGTTCTCCATTATCTAACCCCGACCTAGTATACAATCCAGCGCCTCATCAAACGTACATAAGCAGTGGAGTCATTAGAATACAGCGGGGCCGTGGCCTCCGCGGTCGGGCCCGCGGGCCCACGGGCCCGTGGCGGCGCAGGCGCCGCCGGTTGCCAGCGCATGGCCGCCCGCCGCCCGGGCTGCGGGCTCGGCCTGCACGGCTGCAGCTCTTCTGCGCTTGCGCTCAGATACGGTCGACCCGGGTTAGTGTCTTGAGCACTTCGCGAAGCGGCATGCCGTACGTGCCCGCAGCCTTCTTGGCCTCGCTCTCCTTGTCGGCCAGCCGCCGCGAGACGGCGCCGATGGTCTCGGCCGCGTACCGCGTGGCCGCGTCCGTCGTAGCCTTGATCTTATGCACGCCATCGTACAGCTGATCGATCTGGAACTCTATCTCGCCCACGGCGGCCTCGAGCGCGGCCAGCCGCTCGCCGCGCTCGCCGTCCGGCGGCCGCGCCAGGAACTCGGCCTCGGCCGGCCGCACAAGCCCGCAGTCGGCCGCGCCGGCCGGCACGGCCGGCCGGCAGCCGGCCAGCGCCTGCCACGCGCGCGTCTCGGCCCGCAGTCTGCGGTCAGCGCGCCCGCGCGCCCACTCACCGCTCGAGCCGCGTGCGGAACTCGTCTATCTTGGCCGCGTTGGCCACGTTCTGGGGGTGTGGCTTCCGCGGCTTGGCCTCGTCGTCCTGCGCCTAGTCAGCCTGCAGCTTATCGCGGCTCCGCGCAATCTCGGTTTCATGTTCAAGCCTCTAGCGCGGCGCCGCCGTTACGCACCGCTCGGTTCCACCAGCTCGTCGCCAGCCGGCCCTCGACCAGATCGGCCAGGATCTCCTCCTGGATGACCCGGGCTGCGTCAGCGCGCCCGCGCGCCCACCTACCGATCGCCGCGGCCGGGCCGGGCCCGGCCGGCCGCTGCTCCAGGTACCGCCGCGCGCACCACGTCAGCAGCTGCTTCATGCGGTGGGGGTCTGGCAGGTCCGCGTCCAGGTGCCGGAAGTAGTCCTCGGGCGCGATGTCGGCGTGCGGAGCCGCTGCAGCTTTAGTCATCCGCCGCCCCGCCTGCGTCTTACCAACAAAGCCGTTGCCGATTGAGCTCGCGCGCTTGCCGCGCAGGCCCAGGCTGCTGCGCCGCTGCCCGGTCCCGCCCTGCCGGATCTGCTGGTTGCGCCGGATGATGGGCGTGTCTGTGAGCGGCAGCGAGACCACTGTGGTCTCGCCGCCGTCGGGCCGCCGCTCGGGCGTGCGCCGCGGCGACGGCCGTGGCGACGCCGCCCGGCCTGGCTGGCCGGCCGGCGACGCCCGCGCCCGCAGCCGCGTGAAATGCACCTCCGTGTCGTCGTCGAACGCAAACGCCCGGCCCGCCGGGCCCGCCGGGCCCGCCGGCTCCGCCCGCGGCCGTTCCGGCCGCTCCGGCCGCTCTGCCCGCGCGTTGCGTGCCCGCGTGAACACAAACCCGTCGTCCTCCTCCTCGCCGGCTGCCGTCAGCGCGCCCGGCTGGCCCGTACCTCCCCGCCGCCGCAGCACCTTGCGCGTGCTCTCGTGGATCCGGCTCTCGGCCGCGACCGCCGCCGCCCGCTTGCGTTTGCTCGGCGCCGCGTTCTCGCCCTCCCGCGCCTCGTCCTTGCGCCGGCCCTTGCTGCTCGCCGGTCGCATCCTGTTGGCCATTATCGTCTGCAGCGCCTGTGTCGTCGACGCGTCGCGCGCGCCCGCCCCTGTGCCCTCCGGTCTCGCTGTCTGCACCGGCTGGGCCCGCGAGGGCATCTCACTGCCGGCGCTGTTGTGCCGGTATAGCTGCTCGCCCGCTCGATCAATCACAATCGATCACGGCGCTATCGGTTCTTGCAGCTCTCTGCACGCTCTGCCCGTCAGCCATCGCACTGGCGCGCGTGCGCACCTTGTCACCGTTGTCGGTCGCTGCTAGAAGGCGGGTGGGAGGCGCGTCGCTTTGTTTTTTTCGCGTTGTTGCCACAGCAACGCGCCGCACGGCCTGCGGCGCGCACGTGACTCGCCTGGCGCGCTCTGCGGACGGCTATGAGCCGCACGGAGAGCGGCTCGCTTCTGAGGCGCCTGCCCGAAGGCACCGCCCCGACGGAGTCGCGCCGGAGGCTCGCCAGCGGACGTGCCTCCGGCGGCGACTCCGTCGAGGGTGCGCCCTGCGGGCGGCTATATGGACGGCGCAAGCTGCACTGTGTGGCCGCCGGTGCCGGCCAGGGGGACCGCTCAGCCGCACGCCATGCGGCTCGCGTGACACGAGCGCAATCAGGCCTGTTCTCGCACCGTCGCACGAAAGACTCGCCGGTGGCGCTACGAAATGACGTGCTCTCCGGCAGGTGGGTGCGCAGTGGCGCCGCAGGCTCGGCGGCGCCTGAGCCGCACGGCGTGCGGCATATAGCCGCATATAGCGCATATAGCCGTATAGCCGCCGGGCGTCTTCGCCTCTGCGCGCTCGGGCGCGACCAGCCACGGCTCGTGCGCTACGGTTACCGGCAAATGTCCATTGTGCCTAGATCTCTGGAGCGTCCTTTTTGGGCGCGAGACTGCCCTCGATGCGGCGAGCGGCCTCGGCCTTTTCGTCCCACGTGTCGTCCGGGCGGGCGCTGTGCGTCCACGGGCCCATGTCGGCGTGCTCGGGCACGTCGGGCGCGTGGCCGACAGACATGCCGACCTTGACAAGCGTCTCCAGCCGGCCCAGGGAGTTCTCGACCAGGTCCGAGTCAAAGGCCACGCGGCCCGGCTCGAAGAAGAGCAGGATGGTCGAGCCGCCGAACTGGAAGTAGCCGAGCTCGTCGGTGCGGCGCACGCGGGCGCCGCACGGCTGGGTGATAACGGTGCTGCCGACCATCATGGCGCCCACGCACACCATCATGACCAGGCCAAAGTGGTCGCTCTCGATGGGCACCAGCACGCGGACGTTCTCGCCGTAGACGTCGAGCGCGGACCGCACGGCCATCGGGTTGACGGTGTAGTAGGCGCCGGCGATGGTGCGCGCCTGGCCCAGCACGCCGTCGACGGGCACGTGGAACCGGTGGTAGTCCTGCGGCGCCAGGCGGAAGATGGCCATGGCGCCGTCCGCAAAGCGCGGGGCCAGGTCCGGGTACGCGTCCTTGAACAGGCGCTCGAGCGAGAACTCGCGGCCCTTGACCCAGATCTCGGTCGCGCGCTCGAGCCGGTTGAAGACGACGAGCCGGCAGTCGGCGGCCGAGACGGCGACGCGCGGCTCGTCCGGCGCGGCGCAGACGATGGCGCCCGGGCGCAGCTCGCGGTAGAAGAACTCGTTGAACGTGCGGAAGTCCTCGAGCGGGCGCAGCAGGTTGGACACGTCGAGCTGGTGGAAGGCGATGAACGCCTTGATGTAGCGGACGGACCGCGGGTCGTCGTAGCGGCGGCCCTGCTTGACCGAGAGCGAGGCCAGCAGCTTGCGGACTGGGTCAGCGCGCCCGCCAGACACTTACTCTGCCGCCGCTCCATCTCGCGGCTCTTGAGGCCCTTGTACAGCAGGCGGATGCCGAGCCGCACGTAGACGCTCATGCGCTCCTCGAAGATGTAGCCGGTGATGCGGTCCTGGACGAGGATGTTGGCCGAGTTGGCGCCGAGCTTGTAGTTGCCGTACGTGATCTTGGAGACCACGTTGGTGTACCACTTGCGCTTGGCCTGCTCGGACGTGACGAAGCCCGTGGCCGAGAGCCGCTCGACCTGGCGCCAGTCCTGGGAGACGCACGTGGCCAGGTGGGTGATGATGTCGACCTCGGAGCGCTTGCGCAGCCGCGGCTGGTGGCACACGGGGCACTCGTTGATCGTGATGACGTGCTCGGCCGGGCCGTGGAGCGCGTCGAGCGGGTCGGGCTGGGGGCTGCGCGACACGGGCTCGAGCGGCGGTCGCGGCGTGCGCTCGACCAGCGTGGGCGCCGTGACCAGGATCGGCACCGGCGCCGGCCGCGCGTTCTCGGGCTCGTCCACGTCCGGGCCCATCGCCAGCTTGTGCTCGAGCGCGGCGACGAGGTCCGGCGGCTGCAGCCCGCCGTCGCCGTCGTCGAACGCCGTGGCCTTCTCGGGGCTGCGCGGCGGGTGCCGCGGCACCGGCGACACGAGCCCCTCCGGCTCGTCCGGCTCGTCCTCGTCCTCGTCCTTGCGCAGCTGGTCCTCCAGGCACACCACGGCCTCCTCGATCGTCAGGTCCTCGTCCAGCGACTTGCCGAACCGCGCAAAGAAGCCGTCGATGGTCTCCTCGTGCAGCGTCGAGCCCAGCGCGTCCAGCATGGTCGAGATGCCCACGCGCGACACGCAGCCCGAGTCGGTCTCGTCGTAGCTGCGCAGCATCGACCGCCAGAACTGCTGCCGCAGCGCCGCGTACGGCACGTACCGCGCGCGCACGACCATCTCGCACGGCTCCGCGCCCTTCTCTTCCCAGCGCTGCTTGTTCTTGAGCGTCAGCGCGATCCGGTACGGCCGCATGGCCGAGTCGGACGCCTCGGCGGCCTGCGCGGAGCCCCGGCAGATCGCCCGGCCGGGCGACTCGGCCTCCACCGGCGTCGTCGGCTTGGACCGCATGAACTTGCGCTGCCGCGACGGCGGCCGCGAGAAGTAGTCGGCGCTGGCGAAGCTGTACATGCCGGCGTCGTTGGGGTCCTCGGCCGCGGCGATGATCTCCTGGACCTGCAGGTCCGCGGACGCCACAAAGTCGTTGTTGGACGCGCGGTCCCGGTCGATCACCTTGAGCGCGATCGAGAAGCCCTGCTCGTACTTGAGCACGGGAAAGACGAGCTTCTCGTTGTAGACGGGGTTGAGCGTGTGCCGCTGGACGCTCGTGCGGAAGACCTTCTTGCCGAACGAGACGACCACGAACGGGTCCATGTCGAACCCGGTCCGGGTCACGTTGCGCTCGGGCGGCAGGTTGTGGATGCTGACGATCTCAAAGTAGACGAGGCCGACCATGTCGGTGTCCTTGCGGTAGGCGTAGGGGCGGCGGCGGCGGCGCAGCCGCAGCAGCCGGCGGCGCCGCAGCAGCCGGCGCCGGCCGCGCTCGCCGGCCTCGCCGGCCTCGTCCGCCGGCGCCGTGCTGGGCCGCGACGAGTCGCTGGCGGCGGCCGAGCCGGCGCCCGGGGCCGTCTCCGCCGCGTCCGCCGACGCGCTCCGCGACGCCGCCTCGCTGTCGTCCAGCTCGTCCTCCGAGTCGTCCAGGTCGGACTCGTCGTCGAGCTCGTCGTCCAGGCCGTCCGCCAGCAGCCGCTCGAGCGTGGCCGCCGTCGGCATCAGCGACCGCCACTTGGCCACCAGCTGCTCGTCCGTCGCGGCCGGCGCCTGCGGGTCGACCAGCGACAGCCGGATGCTGATCGCGCCCGTGATGTTGCGCTTGCGCGCGCGCGACGAGTACAGCTGGTACCACTTGGCCCTGTCGTCAGCGTGTCCCGGCCGCGCACGTACTCGGAGCGGGCGTCGGCCACGCGCACGTCCTTCTCGGCAAACGTGTCGGCCAGCGAGATCTCGAACGTGCCGAGGTAGTCCTGGGGTCAGCGGCGCGGGCCCCGCACGCACCTTGCTGAACCGGTCCTTGTTCCACACGTTGCCCTCGACGAGCATCTCGGCGTCGGCCGCGTAGAGCGGGATGTCAAAGGTGGCGTTCCATTCGGGCTGCGCCGTCTTGGGCACGGCCTGGGTGGACAGGCGGAAGTCGTCGACCTGGAGGACGACGTACTGGGGTCAGCGCGGCGCGCGGGCGGACTCACGGGGTCGTTCAGGCCCTTGCGGTCGGTCGGCCGCAGGTTTTCACCCTGGCGTCAGCGAGATCGGGCGGCCGCGCACCTGCAAAACGTGGATCCGCAGGACGAGGCCGGGGTCGGCGTGGCGGGGCGAAGCGCTGCGGCTCGGCGCGGGCGATCCGTGTCGCGAGAGCGACTTGGGCGCGTGCAGCCCGCGAAAGCCGAGCGGCATGGTGGACGGTGGCGATCTGCGGGCGGCGGCGGCTTGAGGAGGCCCGCCGCACGGGGTGCGGCGCGGGTTACCCGGCGCGTGGGCTACCCGGCCGACCCCGGACGCATGCGGGCGGACGCACCCCGCCTGCTGTCACGCGCGCCCACGTCGGGCGCGCTGAGTGGCGGGCGGGCGGGTCGCCCGCGGGCCGCGCGCCAGCCCAGCCGCGCGGGCCCCGTACTCGCGATGACTTCATGGCGTTTAGGTTCAGCGCGGACGCGCGCCGGCCGCGCTAGCCGCCGTTGGCCGCGATGCAGGGGCTCGCCCGCCAAAGAGGCAACATTGGCGGCGGCTAGCGCCCGTCCGGGCTGGCGGGCGGCCCGGAGACAGCCGTCGACGGCCCGGAGGGGCAACGCACCGCGGGGCGGCCGGGGCTAGCGGCGGCGACGGCGGGCAGGCTCGGATTCGCCGCGTGCGACACGAATAGGCGAGGCCGCCGCTAGGCCCGGTTGCGATTATGGTTAATAAACCACCGAGTAGGGCGCGCCTGGGGCGCCCGACACACCGTTCTCCGCTTTTTTTTTGCCCCCTAAATACTCTTGATCGGCCGCTATATCTTTACAGGCTGAGCGGCGCGTCCACGACCGAACAGCGATGACCGTACGGCAAGCACGCTCTGGTGAGTACGGCGGGGCCGCGCGGCGGGCGGGCGGCGCGGCGGCCGCGCCGCGGGCCCGGCCCGTTGGAACGGACCAGGCCGTTGGGTCGCTGCACGGCGGCTGACCGCGTACGCCACTGCACGGCGGCTGACCACCAGGATACTCGCTGGGCGCCGCGCCCGGCCCGTCGTCGCCGGACGTGCGCGACCTGCCCGCCCGCTTCCGGCCGAATTACAAGGACGACGGGCTCGAGCTGGGCAGCCACCCCGGCGCGTACGCCTACGCGCCCGCGCCCGCGCACCACGGGTCCGTCCCGCGCTCGGCGGCGGTGCCGGTCGCCGGCCGCAGCAGCAGCAGCGGCCGCGGCCACGGCCCCCGCCCCGCCGTCGGCTCGGTCTCGCCCGCCGCCGGCTCCGCCTCGGCCGTCTCGTCGCCGATCCCCATCCAGCGCCGCCGCCAGAGCATCGCCGTCGCCACCCTCGCCCGCGGCGGCCAGAACTACTTTGCCTCGTCCGACCGCGAGCCGATCCTGCCCGGATCGCCGCCGCGCGCCTCCGTCTCGGGACGCACGCCGCACAGCGCGCGCACGAGCTCGGGCACACATGCCGCCGTCGCGCGCGTGGCCGCCGCCCAGCGGTCCGCGTCCGTCTCGTCCGCGCCGCGCCCGCGCCGCGCGCCCGCCGAGTCCCGCGGCCGCCGCACCTCGGTCATCGAGGCCGGCCCCGGCACCGGCCGGCCCTACGTCTTCGACCAGTCGCCCGCCCGCCACGACCGCGAGCCCGCCCTGGGCTTCCGCGTCGTGGAGGACCACGCCCGCTGGGACACCGGCGGCAGCGCGCGCTGGTCCAACGACGAGCTCGACTTCTAGACGTTTTGTGGCATTGGGTGATTTTGGATCTGGGGGGGCTTCGCCCCGGCGTTTTTTTTTGGGTATGCTCATCTACGATCTTTTGTGATTGCTGCATTCTTAGGCCGCGGGCCCCGGCCTTGGGCCGCTGTGTACTGTAATAATTGACTATGTACGTCGGCAACGATGCCCACACTCGGTCGCCCACGCGCCTCAGACTCGTCTTATCAGCCGCGTCCGAGCGCCCGCCGCCCGGTTGCCACGGCAACCGCATGTCTTCTCGCGCCATTAGTCCGCCGCCACGCTGGCGGCAGACCCCAAGTTGAGAAAGCGGCCGGCTGCGCGCGCCCGGGTCGCCCCGGATGCCCGCGACCAGGCCACTGCGTTCTTGTTCGGGAACCAGTATCGGCCGACACACCCGCAGTGACGCCGTCAAAGCATTCCCGGATCCGCGGCGCGCTCGTGACTCTGCCCTTTTACCATGGTCATCACGCGGCACGCGGGCGACCAAACAAGTAGTCCATCCGGCCGCTGCACAGGTGCAGCGCCCCGAGCCCGCCTGGGCTCGCTGAGCTGGCAGAGGTTGGGAGGGGACGTGTTTTATAGGGTTATGGGCTGCGGCCTGAATATTCCAGAACGTGTGGTTAAGCCGTGCGGCTGGCGACGGGGGTGCGGCCGCCGCCCGCGAGCAGCACCGCGTCGGCATTGCCGAGGCATTGCCGGACGGTCCGCCGGCCCGCCTGTGGCGGTGCGCGGCGGCTGCCCGCGCGGCCGGGGAGTCTGCGGCCGGCGCCGGGCGCGCGACGCGCGCCGCACGCCGTGCGGCTCACGCACCTCGTCGTCACCGCCGTCCCCCCGCGCCCCCGCCCGACCCCGCGCGGGGCCGCGGGGTCCCGGCGGGCCCGGCGGGCCCGGCGGGCCCGGCGCGGGGCGTCTGCACGCTGCGTGCTCTGCGGGGCTGCCAATTATCTATGGTACACGGCTACTTGTCGCCCCACGCAAAGCTCTTGCTCAGGCGCTCGTACTTGGCGCGGTCCCGGTCCGACACGCTCGGCTTGACGTTGCTGAACGCGCGGTCAAAGTCGGCCGCGCCCACGTGGATCTGCCGCTGGATCGGCGGCGGCGGCGGCCCGTCCCGCGGCGCGTTCTGGATGTTGGCCAGCACGGCGTCGCGCAGCGCCGCCACAGCCGCCTCGCGCGCCAGCGCAGCCAGGTCCGCGCCCGAGAAGTTGCGCGCGCGCTCGTCGCGCGCGATCGTCCCCAGGTCGACCGAGCCGTCCATCGGCGTGCTCTTGGTGACCGTCTTGAGGATCTCGAAGCGCTCGTCGTCCGTCGGCAGCTCGACGTAGAGCGGCTTGTCCAGCCGGCCCGGCCGCAGCATGGCCGGGTCGATGATGTCCGGCCGGTTCGTGGCCGCGATGACGTAGATGCCGCGGCGGTCGTTCAGGCCGTCCAGCTCGGTCAGCAGCGTGTTGACCACCCGCGTCGACGACTCGGACTTGGAGTCGTCGCGCCGCGGCACCAGCGCGTCCAGCTCGTCGAAGAAGATCACGCACGGCTGCGACGCGCGCGCGCGCAGAAACACCTGCCGGACCGCCCGCTCGGACTCGCCGACGTACTTGTTGAGCAGCTCCGGGCCGCGCACCGAGATGAAGTTGGCCCGCGACTCGTTCGCGACCGCCTTGGCCAGCAGTGTCTTGCCGCAGCCGGGCGGGCCCCACAGCAGCACGCCGGCGGGCGCCGTGATGCCGACCTGCTCGTACAGCTCGGGCTGCTGGATCGGCTGGACGATGGCCATCTGGAGCTCGATGCGGATCCGCTCGAGCGCGCCCACGCTCTCCCACGTCACGTCCGGGATGGTCGCGAAGCCCTCGCGCTTGGACGACGGCTGGACCTGGGGCAGCGCCGTCTGGAAGTCCTGGAGCGTGATCGACAGCGGCTCGAGCTGCTCGGGCGTGAGCGTGTCCGGGAAGTTGCGCAGGAACGTCTGGATGACCGAGTTCTCGCGGCGGGCCTCCTCGTGCTGCGCGACCGCGCGCTGCGCGACCGCGTCCGCGGCCGCCGGCACGACGTCGTCGACGTCCATGGCGTCTGCCGAGATCGGCAGCGGCGCGGGCGCCGCGGCCGCGGCCTCGGGCCGCGCCGCCGCGGGCGCATCCCGCAGCGTCCGGAAGATCCGCTTGATCGCGGCCACGCCGGCCGCCGCCGTCAGCGCGTTCAGGTCCGCGCCCACGTAGCCCGACGTCTGCTTGGCCAGCGCGCGGAAGTCAAAGTCGCCCGACAGCCGCAGCTTGCGCGCCTGCACCCGCAGGATCTTCTCGCGCGCGATCTCGTCCGGCACCGTCATCTGGATCTCGCGGTCGAACCGCCCCGCCCGCCGCAGCGCCGTGTCCAGCGAGTCCGGCCGGTTCGTCGCGCCGATGATCATCACGGCCTTGCCGTCGGTCTGGTCCAGCGACAGGCTGTCCATGCACGTCAGCAGCTGGGCCACGATCCGCCGCTCCATCTCGCGCTGCGCGCTCTCGCGCTTCGGCGTGATCGCGTCGATCTCGTCGAAGAACATCAGGCACGGCGCCAGCGAGCGTGCCTCGTCGAAGATCTCGCGCACCCGCTTCTCGCTCTCGCCGGACATGCCCGACACGATCGACGGCGCCGACAGCGAGATGAACGGCACGCCCAGCTCGGCCGCGATCGCGTTGGCCAGCATGGTCTTGCCGCAGCCGGGCGGGCCGTGCAGGAGCACGCCCCGGGGCGGCTGGATCCCGGTGTGCAGGTACACTTCGGGGTGGAGAATCGGCATTCCGATCAGCTCGAGCATCTCGGCCACGATGTCGTCCACGCCGCCGAGATCCGCCAGCCGCACGTGCGACGGCGGCGCCCGGTCGTCCTTGTCCTTGTGGTCTACTGCGAGTCAGCGCACCCTGCCCGGCGACCTACCTTTGGCGCGCTTGTTGGCGTTGTCGCGGCCGCTGCCGCGCTCGCGCTTTTTCGACGCCCGCAGCGCCGACGCCCGCGCCGCCACCACCGGCGACGGCGCCAGCTCGGCCTCGGTGTCGGCGGGCGTGGCTGCCGCGTCGGCGGGCGTGTCCGCCCCGTCCACGGGCGTGTCGGCTCCGTCCGCGGGCGTCGCCGCGCTCTCGGCGGGCGTGCCGGCCGCGTCGGTCGCCTCGTCGGCCGCCTCGACGTCGGCCGCCTCGGCCGCCGACGCCCAGCCGGCCATGATGCTCCGGTTCATCGTGTTGGTGTCGCGGTGCTCCACCAGCGGCCCCGACGGCTCGTCGTCCGACGATTCGTCGATCTTCACCACCGACCGCTGCGCGTTGTGCCGGTCGATCGCCCGCCGCAGCACTCGCAGGGCGCTCGCCTCGACAAAGCTGCGCTTCAGCCGCCGCAGCGACGCGTCGTTGGCCTGCACGTACTGCACGACCTCGGTCGGCAGCAGCTCGCGGGCCTGCATTGGCGTGTCCCGCTTCCTCGACTTGCTCTCCAGCAGCGCCTGCATCAGCGCCTCCACCTTGACGTCGAGCATCCCGGCCGGCGAGTTTGCCGGGTTGATGTTCACCACATTCTTGCGGCCCATGTTGCCTGCCGGCTGTCTGACCGATCTGTGCTGATCCGAGAAAAAATTTTGGTCCCAGCGTGTTTGGGAGCGGCTCAGGGGGTGCCGCACACCGTGCGGCGCGCAGCCGTGCGGCGTGTCTCGTGACTTGAGCCGCACCGAGTGCGGCTTGATCTGGCTGGCTCGCCTGCCACGGGCAGCCACCGTCGGAGGTCGCCTGAGGCGCACCGGTCAACGAGCCTCCGGCGGCGACTCCGTCGAGGGTGGGCCCTACGGGCGGGCCGGTGGCTCGTGTGTCGGCTTGCCTGCCCGCAGGGCAGCAACCCTCGACGGAGTCGCCGCCGGAGGCTCGCTGCGCCGCCGGAGGCTCGCTGCGCCGCCGCAAGGCACGCGGGTGCGCCTCTGGCGAAAGTGTGACGGGTGGGCGCTGCGCGGCTTGTCGTATACTCATCGAGCCGCACGTGGTGCGGCTCTGTCTGGCGGCCTGCCTGCCCGCAGGGCAGCAACCCTCGACGGAGTCGCCGCCGGAGGCTCGCTGCGCCGCCGCAAAGCACGCGGTGCGCCTCTGGCAAAGCGTGACGGGGTGGGCGCTGCGCGGCTTGCCGTGTACTGATCGAGCCGCACGTGGTGCGGCTCGGTCTGGCGGCTGCCTGCCCGCAGGGCAGCACCCTCGACGGAGTCGCCGCCGGAGGCTCGTTGCACCGCCACGGCGCGCCTCTGGCGGCACTCGGGGGGAGCGCTTGTTTGTGTGACACGAGCCGCACTTGGTGCGGCGCTCTGGACGGCTTTCCTGATGCAGCGTGAGCCGCACGCGGTGCGGCTCGAGACCCAACAGGCTCCGCGTCGGCGACCGCCGCCACCGCCGATTCTCCGGATCAACCGTATTACTATGTACATTCTAGTGCATCAGACCGCGCGCGCACTCGAGACACGCCAGCATGTCGTCGGTCAGATCGGTGCGCAGAGAGCAGCGCCAGCACACGATCTTGGCGCACTGGGCGCACTGGGACTCGTCCACGCTCAGGTGGGACTCGAGCGGGGCGTCGCAGTCCTGGCAGTGGACCGGCGCGGCCGTGTCCAGGGCCATGCAGTCCGCGGCCAGGCGGCGCTGGCCCGCGAACATGAGCCGCACAGTGTGCTCCTGCACATGCGAGGCCAGCGGGACGTGCGCGCGCCGCTTGAGCTCGAGCGCGGCCGGCCGCGCCGGCGCGTCGTCGGCGTCGATCTTGCGCTTGCGGCCGAGCGCGAACAGCGGCGCCGGCGACGACGGCGGCGCAGTCACGTCCAGGTCCATCGACGCCACGCTGCTGCCGCTGCTCAGGTTCGACAGGTCCTCGAGCGACCGCTCGGCGTCCTCCATGTTACCGTAGTAGTTGCCGTAGTCGGCCATGCCGGTGAGCGACACGCACACGTTCTGGCCGCCGGCGTGGACGTAGTACGTCTCGACCGGCAGGACGTCCTGCATCGTTTCGGTGGTGAGCATTGCGAAGGCGCACCGGGTGCGCGCTGCTGTGCCAGTTCAAGATCCGCTCCGCGAGCTGTGATGCTGCCGTTGTTCGGCGGCGCCCTATATAAAAAATCTTCGCGCGTCGCGTATTCACACACCCGTTGTGGCGAAGCTCCTTACTGGATTCGGACGGGGCCATCAGTTGTCCCAGTTGGGCCCGGCGTGGCTGGTGTGGCTGGCGAACTTGGAGTTGTCACCCCGTCCCGCCGCACGGCGTGCGGCGATGGCGCGATGGCCCACGAGCGCGCCGCACGAGTGCGCCGCGCCGCACGGCGCCGCACGGGCGGCGGCGCCGCGCGCGCTGCGGCTCCGCGCTCCGCCCGCGCTCCGGTCCGGGTAACCGGCACAACCCCCCCGCCGCGCGCCGCCTGTGCCGCATGTGCGCGCGCCTCACGCGGGAATATGCGCCTCTCTCTCTCCCCCAGACACCATGGACACGACGTCCGGCTCCGAGGCCGACGATGGCTCGGACTTTGAGCACGAGGTCGTCATCCGGCGGGACATGATCGACCCCGAGATCGACGACATCGGGCACAAGTCGCGAGCCACGTATCTCATCTACGAGCCCAAGCAGCGGCAGTTCAAGGTACGCCGGCGCCGGCGCCGCTGACCCAGGCGTTTTGCGCGTCCATGGCCTACGCCGACGGCGACCACGTCACCGAGGAGAAGCTCTACCAGTTCCTGAACGAGGAGGTGCTCACGCAGCCGCTCACGCGCGTGCGCGACCCCGACAACAACACGCCGTCGTACAACTACGCCCGGCAGTATGTCTCGGCGATCCGCGAGCTCTGGCAGCACCAGAAGGCCGAGGGCATGGTGTCGCGCAACGCGCCCGAGCCCAACGGGCCGTCGGTCAAGGCGCTCATGCGCTCGCTGATGCAGCGCAACCCGCCGCCGCGCCGCATCGCGTACACGGACTGGGAGCTGCTGACGTTCCTGGACAAGTACCGGGTGCCGCGGGACCAGATGGTCAGCCACTGGCGCAGCACGATCGAGCCCGAGCGCAAGCTGCGCACGATGCTGGACTTTGTGCTGTCGCGCAAGATGATGGTGTCGGGGCACAGCACGCGGCAGGCGCTGCTGTCGGACCTGTTTGCGGTCGAGCTGCCGAGCGAGGGCTCGACGCCGTGCTTCGCGCTGGTGTTCCTGCTGCTGAACGGCCAGGCCAACAAGTCGGGGCTGAACGAGTTCAGCGGGGCGATGCGCAACCGCGACGTGCTGAGCTGCCCGTTCGCCATGCTCGGCCTCTCGCTGTTCTACCGGTACCACATCCAGGGCGAGGACCCGCCGGACTTTGGCTCGGACCAGTACAAGACCGTGCGGCTGCTGCGGACGCGCCACAGCAACACGCGCGTCGTGCCGCACCAGCAGCAGTACGACTCGGTGACGTCCATGTTCCCGAGCAACGACCTGGCCGACTACAAGAAGTCGTACTTTGGTCGCGGCCCGGGCGCGCGCGAGGCCAACCTGGCCATCATGAACGAGCCCCAGCTCGCGGCGGGCCCGTTCAACGCCGAGCAGCAGGCGTCGTGGTTCGTGGGCTCGCTGCCGCGGATCATGATGCGGTCCCAGGCGGGCTTCGAGATGGCCATCGGCTCGTACACGATCCGCCGGGCGATGTTCGACCCGCCCGACGACCTGCTGGCCGAGATCTTCCCGTGGGTCGACGACTGGCTCGAGCGCGAGGGCCAGCCGGCGCCGGAGCTCGAGCTGTCGGCGTTCCGCACCCTGCGCCTGCTCAAGCTGCTGCGCCGGTTCATCATCCAGGACGCGGTCCTGCTGCGCCGCAAGTTCCCGTCCCACCCGGTCTTCAACCACGACATCTTCCGCAGCCAGGACTACCGCACCTACGAGTTCATGCTCGGCCACGTCTGCGACCGCTTCGACGACCTCGAGGAGCTGCGCGACCTCAAGCGCTCGTACCAGACGCTCAAGACCCGCCTGACCGCGCTCGAGGTCGACGTGGGCGTCCAGTGCCGCGAGATCAACGACGCGCTCAAGACGCTCAAGAACAAGTTCCCGAACGAGCTCTCGGAGGTGCTGTCCAACGACGGCGAGGTCCCGCGCTACCACTTTTGCCGCACCCACACCACCGTGCGCGAGCTGTGGGCCGAGTGGCACACGGGCATCAACGGCAGCCCGAGCATCCAGTCGCTGGACGAGCGGTACGGAAGCAAGTGGCGCCGGACGGCCTCGGACCGCCAGTTCTACTCGCGCCGGAACGCCATCATCAAGGAGGTCCGCCGGCTGGCGACCGAGACCTACCACAACGACGTGGACGCGGCGATCGACCGCCTGGACGCGGTCCGCACCGACCTGCAGTCGAAGACGCTGCACTCGCTGGCGACGCTGCTGCTGCACCAAAGCCGCGGCCAGCGCGAGGCCGACCGCGTGGCTGCGCGCGACCGCCGCAACGCGCCCGACGAGCCGGAGGCCTAGTTTTTTGCATTTTCATTGGCATGGGGGCGCCTGGGTACTGTAGAATAGCAGGGACGAGCGAGTCCTGAAGGGAGATTTGGTCTAGGTACGAGGGCGGGCGCGCCGCACGCGGTGCGGCGCGGGATATAGCCGCATGGCATATAGCCGCATGTCATGTAGCCGCATGTCATGTAGCCGCATGTCATGTAGCCGCATGTCATGTAGCCGCATGTCATGTAGCCGCCAGTGTGTAGCCGCCGCATATAGCCGCACCGTAAACCTGCGTCATATAACCGCCTGGCACATAACCGCCCGGCACATAACCGCCCGGCATATAGCCGCAACAGTCGTCGTCACCGCCCCTACACCTTGCGCTGCACGATCACGGTCCGGCGCACGCCCAGCGTCTTGCGCCGCACGGGCGCCACCCCCGGAACCGCGGCGCTGCCTTTGCCCACTGCGCCCACCATGTCCACCGGGCTCGCTCCGCTTGCCGGCACGTTCTCCACCTTGACCGACTCCATGCTGCCCGCAGACACAAAGCCGCCGGTCAGGTTCGTGTTAAGCTTGAACTCGGCATGCAGCTTCGACGCGACGTTGCCCACGACCGGTCGCATCACCCGCGCCGGCCGCTCCGGCTCCGCCGGCGACGACGACAGATATACAAAATGCTGAGAGGAGTGGGTTGCTGTGGATCTCTGCGACTTGGGCTTTGGCGTCGTCGTCGGCTGTATTGCCGGCTTGGTCGTCGGCAGCGACGGCAGCGCCGGCGCCAGCGTCTCTGGCGCCGACACCGACCGCGTTCCCGGCACCGCCGGCACCGACGACGACCGTCCCGCCGGAGACCCAAACAGCGTCTTTTGTTTGCTCGGTCTGGCCGCGGTCCGCGTCTTGCTCGAGCTCGAGCCAGCCGAACTCGTCTTGGACGCCTTGGTCCGCGGCCTTTCGGCCTCACGCCGGCCGCTTACCTTCTCGCCAGCCGGCTGGCTCGCACCGCCGGCCACAGGCGTGCTGCTAAAGAACCGTACAGGGGCCACGGGCTCGGCGTAGGCCGCACGAGCCGAAAAACTGGGCTGTCGCGACCGCGGTCGCTCCCGCATGGGAGACTCTTCGCGAATTCCGGTCGCAAAGGCCGGCAGCTGGTCCACAGAAGTCGGCGTAGAGCTCCAGGTGCGGGACCCGCCCTCGGACTGGACCCGCACCCGCTTGTAGCTGGTCTCGGCGTGCACCAGCTGGGCAGACAGAGCGTCGGTGGTCGAGACAAAGCCGTAGGTCGTGTGGCCGGCGCCGCCGAAATGGAACTCGGGGTGGCTGCCGGCCGCGGCAAAGCCGCCGTATGTATACGCCGCCTGCCCTTGGACTTGGACCACGCCTGCGCCGGCGATTTCCGCCGGGTCGAAGACGTCGCTGGCTCGTTAGCACTGTCGGCGCCCAAAGCAAAGTAAAGTGCGCACACCAAGGGTCCCGGGCCGCAATCTTGGCCCGGTACGTGTCCCGTGCTGCCTGGAGCTGCTCGAACGACGGGCACGGCCGGCCGAGGAGCTCGGCCATGCCCTTGAAGTGCTTGTGCACGAACTGCACGGTCGACTGCGACATCGCCTTCTTGTCGAGCTCGGTCAGGAACCGCGAGACCTTGTTGTTCTTGTCGTCGCCGTCGAACGCGCCCGGCTGGAACTGGCCGCGCGTCACCGAGAGGGTCATGTACAGCAGCGCTGGCGTCAGCAGGGCCGGTAAAAACTCACCTTTGGCGCGCGTCATGGCCACGTACAGCAGCCGGCGCTCCTCGTTGATCTCGGCGTCGGAGCCCAGCGAGCGCGAGTGCGGGATCGAGCCGTCGTACGCGCCAGGAATGAAGATCACGGGCCACTCGAGGCCCTTGGCGCCGTGGATGGTCGATATCGTCATGACCTGGTCCTGCTCGACCGTGGCGGCCTCGTCGCGCGAAGAGTTCAGCGCCGCCAGCCCCAGGAACTTGGACAGGATCGACTCGGTCTCGGGCTCGTCAAACGTGTCCGACTCCGGCCGGGCCTCGATCTCCTTGCAGAACTCCTCGATCTGCTGGAAAAAGTCCTGGACGTTGTCCCAGCGCGACGGCCACGACTCGGGGTGCGCCTTCTTGATGTTGTCCTCGAGCTTGAGCCGCGTGGTCAGGTACTGGCCCAGCTGCAGCAGCGGGTAGTCGCCGTCGGGCGCGCGCTCGGCCCGCCAGATCCTGTCGGCGCTCTCGATGACGTCGACGTAGTCGGCCAGGCCGGCGCGCGCCTTGGGCCCGACCGTGAGCTCGCCCGAGGCCGCCATCGTCAACGACTGCCAAAGCGTGCCCTTGGTCTGCGCGGCGTGCTGCAGCAGCGCGTTCAGCGTCGAGTTGCCGACGCCCCGCTTCGGCAGGTTGATCGTCCGGATGATCGCCGCCGGGTTCAGCCGCGACTTGACCACCGAGAAGTAGTCGATCAGGTGCTTGATCTCCTCGCGGTCCCAGAACCGCAGCCCGCCCACGATGCGGTAGCTGATGCTGCGCTTGGCCAGCTCGAGCTCGATCGGCCGCGTCAGCATCGTGCTCCGCACCAGCACGGCGATGTCGCACGGCCGCAGTAGCCCGCCGGATACGCTCACCAGCCGCTCGACCTCGTTCGCGATAAACAGCGCCTCGCGCCGGCTGTCGTTGAACTGGAAGAAGAACGGCCGCTCGCCGGCGCCGTGCCGGCTGACCACCCGCTTCGCCAGTCGCTCCTCGTCCTGCTCGATCACGGCCAAGGCCGCGTCCAGAATCGCCGCCGACGACCGGTAGTTGTCCTCGAGACAGATCACCTCCGTGGCCGGGTACTCCTCGCGCATCTTGAGGAAGTTGATCGGCTCGGCCGCCCGAAAGCTGTAGATGCTCTGGTCGGGATCGCCGACGATGCTGATGTTGCGCCGCGCGGACGCGAAGAGCCGCATGAGCTCGTACTGCGTCGCGTTTGTGTCCTGGAACTCGTCAATGAGCACCGCCTCCAGGTTGGCCACGCATTGCGGGTGCTCCCGAATGAGCTCGATGCATCTCAGCAGCAGGTCATCGAACTGCCGTCAGCGCGCCCAGCACCCCACTTACGTCCAGCATCGCCGCGCTCGCCAGCGCCTTCTGGTACTCCTCGTAGATGAACAGAAACGTCTGGTCGCTCGACGTCGACCGCTGGCCCGACAGCTGGCCCGACGCCTTGTAGTTCGAGATCGCATTTTTCATGCTGTCCCAGTCCTTGCGGTTCGACTCGGGCATGTGCTCGCGCATGATGGCCTGCCGTCAGCGCGGCGTGGCAGCCACGTACCTTGATGAAGTGCTTCGCGTCGTCGTCGTTGCAGATCGAAAAGTTCGAGTCGATGCCGATGTGGTGGCCGTTCCGGATCAGATAGTTGCGCGCGATCGAGTGGAACGTGCCCAGGACAAGCCGGCTGGCTATGTCTGGCCCGATCGTGGCCGCGATTCGCTCCTTCATCTCATTGGCGGCCTTGTTGGTGAACGTCGTGATCAGGATGTTGCGCGGACGGATGCCCTGGTGGAGCAGGAAGATCACGCGCGAGATCAGCGTCTTGGTTTTGCCTGCCCGTCAGCTCGCACACGCACGCCGGCCGGCGGCCGCCGCCAATTGCGCCTACCTGTGCCCGGACCCGCCAGGATCTGGAGCGTCGACTCGACCGGATGCTCGACCGACCGCAGCTGGGCCGGGTTGAGCTCTGCGCGCAGCGCATTCCACAGCTCGGTCTTGAACTGCTGGGTGTCCTTGCCGATGGCGGACTCGTCCGACGGCACGTACTCCATGATGGGGGTGCGGCCTGGACAAGATGACGCGCGGTTGGGCGCGGACGAAAATTTGAAGTGGGAAGTCGCGTCAGGCGGCTTCGCCGTGTTGCGCTCAGGCACCGGCCGGGTCACTTGCATGACGCCCAAGCCGCAGGGACGCCACAACTCGCACGGCCACGGTCACAGATCACGGCCGGACCCGGTCACCGAGCTTGCGCGGCGCGGACCCATGCGCGCGGACGCGCGCGGCGCAGTCCCGACGCAACGCAGTCACGCAGCTACGGCTGTATATCGCTGTATTCCAATACATAAATTACCTTATGATACATGTTCTTCATTACTGTAGACGATTTCTACACCGCTCGATCGGTCGTCAGCTCACAAGAAGTAGTCGGGCGTCCGGCGAGACACAGACGGCTCGCCGGCGCGCGGACACGGGTCGAATTGCAGGAAGGTGTACTTGAGGTTCTCGTCGATCTCCATGATCGCGGCCTGGTTTCCGCAGCGGTAGCAGTAATTCGGCGCCGAGAAGATGGTGACGACCTGCTGGTCCTGGCACCAGTTGTAGCCCTCCATGACAAGCTGGTGGGCACGGGCGACGAGACTCAGCTCGTTCTTGTGGTTGAAGGCCTCGGAGATGTCCTGGCCGAAAGTGTAGCCCGCGCCACGGGGCGAGATGCCCCAGCCGCATCGGTCGTCGGGGTCAGACCACAGCAGGTCGCACATGGGCCCCTCGTGCGGGACTTCCTGGACACGGTCCAGGCTGCGGATGTTGTCGAGCGTGTCGATCGATGGCGACAGACCGCCGTGCAGGCAGAAGATCTGGTTCTCGATCAGCGCCGTCAGCGGCAGATAGTCGAAGAGGTCCGTGAAGATCTTCCACACGTTCGGGCTGCCGTACTTGCGCAGGCACTCGTCGTAGAAGCCGTAGACCTGCGTGATCTGGCGCGACTCGTGGTTGCCGCGCAGAATCGTCAGCCGCGACGGGTACCGGATCTTGAGCGCGACCAGCAGCGTCACGGTCTCGACCGAGTAGTAGCCGCGGTCCACGTAGTCGCCCATGAAGAGGTAGTTGGTGTCGGGGTTCGGACCGCCGATCTTGAACAGCTCCATCAGGTCGTGGAACTGGCCGTGGATGTCGCCGCAGACCGTGACCGGGCATTTCTGGCGTCAGCCACGCCCACGCGCGCACTTACCACCGGCTGCACGTTGTTTTCCTCGGCGAGGATCTCCTGCGCCTGTCTGTCAGCGCGCCCGCGTCCGTCCACGTACCTTGTCGCACAGCCGCTTGACATCGTCCTCGCTCAGCTGCTTGCAGTCCATGAGCATCTCGATCCAGCGGTCGAGCTCGTTGAACGATTGGCTCTCCGTGACCGGCGGCAGGTTCTTAATTTGTGACGGCGACGGCGAGCCGGTCGGCGAGAGCGACGAGCCGGTCGTCGCGCCAGCCTCTGCCATTGTGATGTCCGAGTCCATTATAGCAGCCGTACGAGGATGATAGATGCCGGGCCGATGCGATGGTCGGGCGATGGATGCCGCTGTACTGCTGGAAGGCAAGGATGCTAGGCGCTCTGAAGGGCGGCGGCCGACATACATACACCTTTCTCAGGGTACGGGCATCACCAACGTCACTACGCGCCTGCGGCCGCAGCGCCCGCGCGCCGCTGCACGCTACGACGCACGCGGCCGTCGGCTGGGCGGCCGGCCGGCCCCGCCGATGGGCCCTGCGCCTGCTGTGCGGTCGACGCGCGCGCGCGGCGGCGGTGCGGGGAGCTGGCTGGCGTCGGGCTGCTACCGAGCCGCACAGCTCGTCCGACCAGTCATCGCCCTCGCCCGTGTTCGCCCCCAACGAACGGCTGGGTGCACGGCTGTCGCGGGGATCGCGGCCCCAACGGCGACGGAGATCGCGTGCAGCGTCGCCAGCGCATGTCGATCGGCTGCTGACACACCACTGTGGCGTCGCAGCCAAGCTATGCACTCTGGGGAGACAATTACGCACTGGTCGGCAGGTACGCAGGTACACGGCCGTCCAGTGGCGGCGGCAGGCACACGTACGGACCTTGTCCGCCAGACGCGCAGAGAACGCCAGAAACGCGCGCACACGACGCCAGGCACGCGCGCGACCGCTGCAGGGCAAGATCCGCGACGCGGCGCGATTGCGGGCAACGCATGGGCGCCGATCAGGGCCAGGAACAGACAGACGCGGGCGCCAGAGTCCAGTACACCCCAGACCGCTGCCCACCCGGTCAGTAGTTCCTATACTGCGTACGTCGTACACACAGCGTCTGTACTCCCGCACCAGCCCCGGACAGCTGCCGGCAGCAGCAGCGGTCGCTTGGTAAGCACCTCGCCGTGCTTAGGCCCTTTGCGGCGCAGTCCCGCAGCTCCGCTGCGTCCCAGCAAGCCGCCCTGACAGACGAGCTCGATCGGACGTGCCCCTAGAAGGCTCTACCAAACTTCCGCGACTCGACCACCCCCGGCCGCGGCTAGACTGCACTCCGTGAGACAGCCACAGTAAACAAACAATGGTGGGCACGGGGGATGCCCAGCAACGCCCAGCGCTGGGGCTCCGGGTGGCGACTGCCCGTACACTGCATGGCAACCGCATAGCAACCATAGCCCATAGCAACCATAGCCCATAGCAACCGCATGCCTACCATAGCCCATGGCGCGCGACACCGCCCTAGCCGTAGCACATAGCAACCGCGTCCCATGGCAACTGCATAGCAACAAGGTTGCACCAGCCCAGCAGCCAGCATAACGGCGATTTGTCAGCACCAGCTGAGCGCTGTCGGCACCGTGACCTGTCGGCTGCATGCGCCCGTCGGCTAGCTGTTCTACCCGCCGATTTCCTGCCGCTGGTCCGCCGGTTGCCCGCCGCTGGTCCGCCCAGCAGCACTGCCAGACTCTCGCGCCACACTAGTCTTCAACCTGGTGATGTGGCTGGAGACTAAACGCCACCATGACGCGGTCGCGACTACACCAATGTTCACCTAGCCCTGCCATTGCTGGACGCACTGTATGTGAGCACGGACAGTACGCGGATTGGCGCCCGCAGTCCAGAAGCGTATAGAGCCCTGTAGACGGTCTACTGTTCTGCCGACCGCTGCCACGGCCGAGCAGCGCTGCCACGGCAGTCTCTGTTTCTGTCTCGCTCTCGCACCCGCCGCGCCGTTGTCTGCTGCTGTGCCTTCAACCTCTGCCGTCCAGCGCGTGCCACACGGCCCAAAGGCGGGAAGCGACGTCTGCAAGCGAGAAAATTACTTTATCTGCCAATCTCGTTAGTGGTCTCGTCTAACGTGGCACTCCAGCTCCGTGTCTACCTCATCTTCGAACTGATCATACCTGTAGTTAGGGTAAACCACGTGACCTCATACGCGCCGGCCAAGCGCGCTAAGCTTGGTGCCTGAGCAAAATCGTTGCCCATGCGACGGCTGGCACCGAACATGCAGCAAGCACGTGCAGTCCTGTTACCGATCGTCCTTACGCGTACTCCAACCAGCACACTGGCTTTGATCGTAGCCACCGACCCTGAGCGGACCTAGTGTGGCGCGAGATTTATCGAAGCAGTCAAGTCACAGCGTCTCACAGCGGCCGACGCCATGCGGCCACCGATCGGCCACCGACCAGCCTCCAAAGTGTGCACGCCGCTTGCCGCTGCTTTTCCGCGTTAGAAGGCAGCGCTGCGGTGCGGGGCCAGAGACGTTTACAGACGAATTCTGTTGATCGTTGGTCTACCTTCACCAAGCAAGTCCTGGCGCTCCTGAAGATGGCAGGTACGCACGAGCCAGGACTAAACCGTAGATGCACTGTACGCTGCACGCGCAGTCGTGTTTGCCCGCCGCTCTGTCCGGCGCCTGCCGGAGCCTACAGCCCGTAGCTCGCATTAAAGCCTTGTCTACGACCTGGTTCCTCTTCGGGCATGCAAACAGGACATCCGCTTAGACTGCCGGCCGGGTCATATGTGGATGGCACAAACGGCGCTTGTTATCTCGACTCTGACTCGACCCGTCTCGTATAAAGGCCCGAGCGGCGGGTGGTTGGCCGCTAAGGCTGCCATGGTGTTTTCGTGGATTTCTGTCCAGGCTTTGGCCGCCGAGCTCGCCATTCACCGGCTCTACGCCCCGGTGGGCTCAGTCGGTCGTGGAATCGTTCTGTACGTGTGTCTATTTGCGGTGCTCGGTCTCGCCAAAGTGTGCTACAGAACGCTCATTTACCCCGACTATGTCTCGCCTTACCGCAATCTGCCAGCGCCCGAGCACCGGTCCAAGTTGCTAGGCGCGTTCATCAGCTACTATGTCGAACAGGACTTTGACGCCGGACGTCGGCACGCTGAGGCCCACCGAGACCTGCCGTTTGTGCGGTTTCCAGGCGTACTGGGCGCGGACTGCCTGGTGCCGGTATGTAGCTACCAGGAGCGCGCTGACCGCAGACGTCGATCGCGGCCGCAACAGAGATACTGAACGGCCAGGTGTACGACTTTGGCAAGCCGCAGACACTGCTGCGCGGTTTCCGCGGCGTGTTTGGCAACGGACTATTCTTGGCCGAGGGCGAGGTCCACCGACAGCAGCGCAAGCTGGTGACGCCGGCGCTGGCGCTGCCGCAGGTGCGCGGCATGATCCCGGTCATCACGCGCAACTGCAAGCACGCGACCGAGGTACTCGACGCGGGAAAGAAGGCCGGGGAGGTTGTTGTGCTGGAGACGATCCACTTCATGGCTCGGCTGACGCTCGACATCATCGGCGAGGCGTCGTTCGGATCGAGCATGCGGGCCGTGGACGACGAGCACGGCGCTGTGACGACGGCGTACTGGGCCATTACGAACCCCAAGGCCATGCCCAAGATCTACACGCTCAACGCGCTGATCCCCGGGTTTAATAAGCTGCCGCTGGCGATCAACCGGCAGCTGTGGCGCGACCAGGCCACCGTGTACTCGTTCTGCAAAAACCTGGCGATGGAGCGCAAGTCGTTTTACGATGCCAGACGCCAGAAGGCCAGCGAGGCCGGCGCGATCCTCGAGAAGGAGCCATACTCGTCGGACGTGGTCTCGTACTTCGTCCAGGACACATCGCACAATTGGACCGCGGACGAGATCGCCAACCAGATGATGGTCTTCCTGATCGGCGGCCATGAGAGCACAACCACGACCATCTCGTGGGCGCTCTTCCAGATGTGCGAGAGCCAGGACATGCAGGAGCGTGCTCGTGCCGAGATTCGCGAAAACTTCCCTGACGGCATCGAGAGCATACGGACCCAGGCCGACCTCGACAAAATGCCCTTTGTCCAGAACTTTATCATGGAGATCTTGCGCCTGCGCGGGCCGGTGCCTCGCACGGTCCGCGAGGCGTACAAGGACACATACGTGCAGGGCGTCAAGATCCGCAAGGGCACGGACATCGATATCTTGCCGCCGCTGTTCAACCGCGACAGAAGCCTCTGGGGCGACGACGCCGACAGCTTCAACCCCGACCGCTGGGCCACCCGGCGGCCGGCCGAGGCGTACGCGTTCATGACGTTTCTGAACGGAGTACGCATCTGCATCGGCCGCCGCATGGCCGAGTTTGAGCTGCGCCTGCTGCTGGCCGCCTTTGTCGGCCGCTACAAGCTCGAGTTCGAGCAGCCGGGCCTGACCATCGACGCGATGGAGACCGGCTGCGTGTTCACGTTCCGGCCGGTGGACGAGGTGCACGTGAAGATGACCATTATCGACGACTGGAACTAGAGACGTCTCGAGGGCGGCTGGGCGCGTTGCCAGGGCAACCTCACGTGACTTGGCGTGTGCTACGCGCAGCCAAACCGATCTGGTGCGATGCGCGCGCTAGTTGCAGGCACCAGATCTTGGTGTCGTACACTAGCCTCTAGAGGCCTAAACTAGTCGTTATCAGGGTGACTTAGTCCCTATTAGCCACTAGGCCCTCAGGGGCCGGCTGTTCCCGAAGACACCTGTCAGATCCGAACAGAGGACGTGCAGAAGTAGACTAGGATGCAATTCATATCTTCGATATGGTGCCGACGTTCCCGAGATTGCCCACGTATGCTGCATGTGCGTCTGACGAGGTCCAAGGACACCGCCGGACAGCGCGCTGGCTAGGCCACTTCTCCACCGTACCGGTGGGACCGCCCGACCGCGACGCCGTCGGACCGTGCCACGGCTAGCCGGTGGCTCTACCGGCCTGCGTGGAGGCCGCATGCCTGCGGAACCAGGTTCTGGCTACAAGTGTTAGTGTAGCATGCCTACCTCAGATTTGCCAAGATCGGTGCCCCGCGGCCAGCAGTAATCGGCCACCAATCAACAAACATTCATAGAGCCAGCGTCTCGCACCGAACATCACGCAGGCTTCTTGCCGCACAGCAATCGGTAGGCGCGTGTTGGAACCGCAAATACGCTAGGAAGTGACGCAGCCAGCTGCCTGTGAATATCGACGGCGTTTGCGGTCGAGCGGTCAAGGACTCACACGACGCTTCTTGCAGGCTCTGGTCTGATCACGTTGCCATACTAGAACTTCGCGAGCCCGTCATCCGTGTCAAGGTGCCGGAATTTAGCCATGGTATACTCGTGCATGTCGCCGATGGCCTCGTTTGTCAACTACTACAACAATCGCCACTCTTGACGCATGGCAGACTTTTTGCTAACCCTCGTGTACATTTCTGTGGTCCCTTATTTTCATCTGCTGCTGCTGTGGCTGCTGTCTCCGAACCGCCAGCGCAATCAGTAAACTGTGCCGGCAGCCCGTCGTCAGACACGCCCGAGTTTGCCAGCGAGAGGCGGTCGGCGAGAAGGACAACAGCTTTACGCCAACAGCTTTACGCGGCCGGACACAAGCTGCGGACTTTTTCCGCTACCTGGCTTTCTACTGGCTGCACGAAGAGATCACATAGCACCTGCTCGGGTTCCTCACTGACGGAGACGACGCAGGAGCGCGCGCGAATAAGGGCAACCTGAAGGGCCTCGACAAGCTCGGATCCATCACCAGCCTGCCCTGCCACGAGAAAGTTTGCGTGTGCACTCGCCTATTACAGTGACAGTTCGCGAGTGCCTGAGCGAGACATATGTGCAGGACCAGAAGAACTACAACTGCACGATCTTTAAGCCATTGCCGCCCAAGTTCGACAAAAGCTGGAAGCCATGGGCACCGGATGTCAGAAAGATCTGTCCCCGCTGGCAGGAGCGCGGCCGGCCTGAGAACGCGCACGCGTACGCGACGTTCCTGAACAGAATGCGGATCTGCATCGGCCGATCTACGCTGGCAGCAAGATGGCCGAGTGCGAGCCGCACGTGTGTGGTCGGCAAAGTCTGCTGGTGCCTGATTGAGTCCAGCCAGCGCCAGGGCCAGTGGCTCGCCCGAGGTCGCACTCTTGATCCTCGCACGCCGACCGGACGTCGAAAGGGCGCCCAGGTCTACGCCGGCAGGCCAGTGGAAGTAGAGCAAGTGGTGCGGCACGTGCGACGCGTCGCCAGGACAACGCGCAGTCACGTGGAGCGGAACAGCCGTCGGTTGGCGCGTCCGCAGGGTGCGTCGTAGCGCGGTCTAGGGTTCTGTCCAGATCCCTAGGGCTCGGCCGAACATTCTGGGCTGTCTCCGCACATGTGCCGCAGCGCGCAGACTCACGTTGGCATGTGCCACGGAGTGCCGATCCACGCCACGAGTCACGTCCGGCGTCACTCGCAGGCTGCTAGCCAGAGTCGTCGGCGCCAAGGTCGGCGGTCGCACCACGACGCGAGCGGCGTCGTCTGACAACCGTACCCATGCCAGTCATGCGTCCGGAGAGTCCAGCCGGCGGTCAAGCGGGCAACGTAACCTTGCCGACCTTGCCGGTAGCGCGGCCATTCCAGGCCCGGCGACGGCGCCCGAAATTGCGACCAGTGGTGGTCGAATTGGTTGCCGACCGCATGACTGAGCGTCATGCAGTCCCCTGAATGATGTTTGACATTGTTTGATACCAACGCGTTTTGGACAACGTCAACAACGCGCTGGCGGACGACGGCGTGCCGGGTGTCGCGGACCAATGCTGGGCGCGTGCCTGGCCCTCTGACCGGCACGGCGTACGCGCAGGCTGTTTCACGATGCCCGGCGCGGACCACCGGTCCGACAGCACCGCGCGGCCGTGTTGGGAAACTCGCGGGCCGAGGGCGAATATTCGTCCGGATACCCCTGCGGGCATGGCGCGGCGTAGGCCGACGACCGGCCGCAGATACGCGTGTCCGCGGACGCTCAGGTCCGCGGGCGCGTACGCGTGCCCGCGGCGGGTCCGCGGACTGTGCTCACGAGTCACCGAGTCACAGCCGCAGGCAGGATCGATGTAGACCGGGTCAGCCGCGGTGGCCACACGGCCACGGTGGCCACGAGTCGCCACCTACATTGGGCCGGTCGCTGGCCGCGGTCTCGCCAGCGGCCGTGCCGGCACCCGGCGGCGCCAATAGGCTGGCGGTCTGTGCATGCGCTTCTGGACAGCCGACGAGGCCAGCTAGCGACAGGCTAGGACCGGAAGTCCAAGGCGAGCAGCGCAGGGGGCGCCACGGCTCGCGTCGAGGTAGAAAAAACGTACGCGAGCCGTGGCGGACATAACCTTGAGTAGCACAGTGCAACCGAGAGCAGCGCCAGGGCGGCCGAAGATCGCGCCATGGCGCAACGTTGTTGGCCGGGCGGCGACGATTGGCCGGGCGGCGACGATTGGCCGGCGCGCCGCGGGCGGTGGCGGGCGGTGGACGTACGCGGGGCCGGCCGGCCCGGCGAACGTTTGCGCCGACGGCCGACGGGCGCGCCGGCAGCTCGCACCCGCGGCGACCGTGGCGGTGGGTCCGACCTGGCCGGGTCGGGGAGCCCGTTGGGGGTGTCGGGTCGCACCAGCCACGCCGCGCGTTGTTTGTTTGTTTGTGTCGGCGCCACGCCCAAGTGGGCGCGTGCAGATACGAGGTGGCGGGCCGCCCCCGTCGGCAGCGCGGCTGGCCCAGCGACGCCGGCGCCCCGCGGCCATGTGCCGGTAGCCGCCTGGCGCGCGCTCGAGTCGCAGGCCGGGGGCCGGGCTGTTCGGCCAAATTAGCAGGGCGCAGAGTAGGTTTGTTAGTGCGGCTGGGCGGCGCCGCGCTAGTGGAACCGGGTCGAAGGCGCTAGTGGCCGCAGACGCCCAGCCAGAAGCGCTCTGCAGGCGACGGGCGGAGCAGCGAGCAGCGCCTGCAGCGCGGTGCATGCGGGTGCAGGACTGTGCAGCCTGGCCCGCAGAGCGACCCAGCCCGCTGGGTCGGGCCGTGCCAGCCGGGGTGGTCGCGGGCGGCCACCGCGGCCCCGCGGCTGCCAAGCAGGCGCGCCGTGGCCGGCGTCGCGCCGCGCGGTCCAGGGGGTGGCCGTGCCGGGCGCGGCCGCCGCATCCGGCACGAACACGGCCGGTCCGTGCTCTGGCCGGCCGGTCGGCTGACAGCACCTCTGGACGTGAGGGGGCCGCGCAATCGCGGTCGTCGGCGACCAGACCGGCGACAGCCTGGTCGCGATCGCGCTGCAGCTTGATGCTCTTTGTGCGCACTACCGTGCACTAGACGCACGCCGCCGCAGAGACCGGATGACAATTCGGGGCCTAGCCCTACGCGCCCTGGCCTGCGTCGGGGTTAGGGCACATCCATGCCGCCGGGCCCGCGTGGGCGCCCACGCGCCTGGCGCGGCTCGGCACCGCCCGCCCTGCCGAACCGAGCGCCGGGTGTCGGTGCGGCGCTCCGGCGCGTGGGCGCCCGCGGCTGCGTCCCAGCCCGCCTGCAGCCGCCCCACCCGCCGCCCGCGCGTACGCCGCACCCTCCCTGCCGCGAACACGCCCTCGCCCGACGCCCGCCGCCGGACGCGCCGCGGCCACGAGGGTGCCACCGCCGCGCGGGCTCCCGCGCTGGTGGAACCCAGCGACCCCTAATGCACGCACCAGAGCTTAGTGCGCCAGGCTGCACGCGCTAGCGCTAGCCTGCGGCGATCCCATGGCGCCTTGCCAGGAACGGCTGCCCGCACCGCTGGTTCGGCCGCTGGCGCTACGCCCCGTCGGGCAACTAGTATCACACAACGCTCGGCGACGCTCATCCTGATATTGCGCAGGCGCCAGCGCGCCCGCCATCGCGCGGCGGCTGTGAGCAACTGCGAGCTGCAGTGCGCTTTAAGCTTTGTGAGCGTTATCACTTAGTCAGGATTGGCAATAGCCACGTCGCCCCGAGCCGCACCGCCCGTCGCGGACGCCCGTGGCCGGAGGCGAGCCGCTCGCGAGCACGCGGCGCACGCGGCCGCGGCTCGCAATGCCCACCGGCACCCCGCGTCCGCACCGCGTCCGCGCCGCGTCCGCCGGGGGAAGGGGCACCCCGCGCTCCGAACAGCCGGCGCGCGTCGCCGGGGGCGCGGCCGGTGCGTCGGCGAACCGATTTGGCCGTCTGCCAAACGCCGGCGCACGCCCCCGCCGCTGTCGGCCCACGTTGGGCGCCCGGGGTACCCTTTCGGATACGTCCTCGGACAGAACCACGCCGTCGGCAGCCGCTAGCACCGCGGTTGCTGCATGCGGCAAGAACGTCGTCACCAGTCTAGCTGGAGTCAATTGACATGTAGAGACCTTGTCAGCCTGCACCCGGCTCGTTTAATCTATTCGCCGGCTAGCCTAATACCGCGGCGGGCGGGCTAGCGCTAGACGCCGGCTAGAGCGAGCCCTCGCTCGTGCTGCGGCTTTAAATAGGCGCCGTCGGCCTCTGGCAAACCCTCACACACACACACAGCAGCCATGGGACTCGGAGTGTTGGAGGACAAGCACCTGACGCACGTTCCGGGAACGTCCAAGATTGTACGCACGCAGACGGGCGCTCGCTAACAGGCCAGGAGGATGCCCTGACCGGCGGTATCATCACGACGGACGACATCGATGTCGCCGACCGCCACCGGTTCAAGCGCGGCACCGGCAAGTACTCGCACATCATCCTGGTGCCGCAGCCGTCGGACGACCCGAACGACCCGCTGGTGAGTGGAGCGCGGCGCGCGGCTGCTGACGGCAGAACTGGACGCCGCTGAAGAAGCACACGGTGTTTGCGTCGCTGATGCTGGCCCTGGGCGTGCTCTGCGCGTCGTCGCCGGTGCTGTCGCCCGGCTACGGCACGCTCATGGTCGAGCTCGACAAGTCGCTGCTGCAGATCATGATGACGTCGGGCGCGTCGCTGATCACGTCGGCCGCGTTTGCGCCGTTCGTGACCGCGTTCGCGCTCAAGTTCGGCAAGCGCCCGATGTTCCTGTTCGCGGTGTTCATCGCGGGCATGGGCATGGTCGGCTCGGCGCTGTCCAAGAACTACACGTCGCTGATCGCGACGCGCGTGATCCAGGGCATTGGCTGCGCGCCCATGGAGGCCACGATCTTCTCGATCGTCAACGACATGTACTTTGTGCACGAGCGCGGCGTGCCGTCGGTCGTGATCCAGTTCGTGGTCGCGTTCTCGCTGGACGGCGTCGGCATCGTGTCCGGCCCGTGCATCACCAACCTGGGCTGGCAGTGGGCGTTCTGGATCCTGTCGATCCTGACGCTGTCCGTCGTTGTCCTGGGCCTGTTCACGTTCCACGAGACGCTGTTTGTGCGCGACGTGATCTCGCCCGAGTTCGCGTCCGAGGACGACCTGAAGGACGTGAGCGTCTCGGACGCCGAGAAGCAGTCGCAGTTCAAGCCGGCCAAGGGCCTGTTCTGCAAGCCGTGGGAGCTGGTCGACTCCGGCTACACGTCCGTCAGCAAGGCCGGCTTCTGGGTCACCGTTCTGCGCACGTTCCCGATGTACATGTCGCCGATGACGTGGTTCGCCATCCTGACGTTTGGCATGCTCCAGGTCTTCATCGTCATCTCGTCGTCGTCGATCGCGGCCGTGCTCATGTCGCCGCCGTACTACTTCAACGCGACCGACACCGGTCTGACGTCGGTCGCGTCGCTGGTGGGCGCGCTGCTGGCGCTGGTCCTGTTCGGCCCGATCCTTGACTGGTGCGTGCGCTTCTTCTCGGCGCGCAACGGCGGTGTGTTCGAGCCCGAGTTCCGCCTGCCGCCGATGTTCCTGGCCACGCTGTTTGTGTGCTTCGGCTTCGTCGGCTACGGCTACTCGACCAACCACGGCATCCACTGGATGGCGCCGACGACGTGCCTGGGCATGCTGGCGTTCGGCCAGACCATTGGCTGCTCGACCACCATGGCCTACATCGCCGACTCGTTCTGCGACCGCTCGGCCGAGGCCTGGGCGGCCATCTCGATTGTGCGCAACATCATCTCGTTCTCGTTCCTCTGGTTCATCTCGGACTGGCTCGCGGCCGAGAACAACCAGCAGGTCTTTGGCATTCTGGCCGGTCTCGCTGTGGCGTGCACGGCCACGACCATCCCGATGTACATCTACGGCAAGCGCGTGCGCTCGTGGTGCTACCGCCACGGCTTTGTGACCTTCAACAACCAGCTGGTGACCAAGACCGAGTCGAAGACGAGCGCGAGCCTCGACGAGAAGGCCTCGGAGTAGGCCCCCCTTTTCACGTTTAATGTTTGATGCGCCGTAACGTTTAATGCTTTGTATTCTTCTCTGTGGCCGCTGCGGCCGCCTGTATATGTTTGTCACGACTCAATACACGACTTTCTGGCGAAGACCCGCGCCGCACGCTGTGCGGCGCTCGGCCTGGCCGTGCTCCTGCACGGCCGAGGCTGTGCATGCGCTAGGCGACGGCGGGCCCTGGCCCGCTTGCGGCAAGACCGTTGGCTGCAGCTGCGTCTAGCACGCGCGGCGGGCCTAGACCCGTTAGGAAAGCAGGTCCCGGACGAGCGTGCCGGTGGTCGGCGTCTCCGTAGCGCATGCGCGTGAGCTTCTTTTGCCATGCCGGCCGGCAGGAATTCGCGCACGGCACGCAGACGGGCGGCTGGCGGACAGCCGTTTGGGGTGCGTACGTGCAGCGGCGGCTGGGCGGCTGGCCGGATGACCGGGCGGCTGGGCCGAGCCGCATGGGTCGGGGCGGCTGGGCCAAGCCGCACGGGTCGCGGCGGGGCGGGCTGTGGCGGCGGGGCCGAGCCGCATCACCTGCGTCTGCGGGTGACGCGGCTGGGGCACGGCGGCACACGCACGGCCACAGCGGACGCCGGCACCGCCACGCAGGCACGCCCCGCGCACCGCGCCGGCACCGCCACGCACGGCCACGGCGCGCGGACGCCGCCGGGCATCCCGCCGCGCCGAGCACGCGCCACATAGAGCACACTCAGCGTGCACCGCCACACGCCGCGCACCGCCGCACGCACATCTACGTCTATTCTCTCCTTCACACCTTCACCCGTTAGCACGTTCTCAAAGCGCGACAGTCAGAATATGAGCTTCTTCTCAGCCGAGGCTGCAGATAATGTAGATAAGTTTTGAAGGTAATTCATCATTCGTCGCTCTCGGCGGGCTTACCTTGTGGCCAGATCGCCCGGGCGGGCGAGGAAAGAATTTGCACGCGCGGCTTTTTATAGGCTAGATCCCCTAACCCTGGTGCGCAACGTAATGGCCCCTGGCGGTCGCACACCCGCCGTACCCACAGCACCGACCCTCGGCCACGACCAGCGCACCGCCAACCATCGATCGCTAGAATCCAGTAACCATGACGCTGACGGAAGAGCTCAAGACGCGTAACTTCAGGTGAGCATGTTGCGGGAGAGGCTTCGTCGCGCCGGCACGACCCCAAACAAACGCGCGGCCACATTGGCGACGCCCGACGTCACGGCCGCCGGCGGCCAGCCAGCCCACGATCCGGGCTTTCTCGGCCGCCGGGCCGGCCGGCCGGCCTGGCGGCTTGTCGCGACGGTCGCGCCGAGGCCTCCCGGTCGTTGTCACGACCCACGGCTGCTGTGATTCGCAACAGTGCTAACGCTCCAGCTTATACGGCCAATGGTAGGCAATCGCGCGCCCGCACGGCGGCCATCGTCGGATCGGCAGGCGGCCACGGCAAGCCACGGCCGCCGTCGCTCCCCGGCCCCTCCAATGCGTTCTAACGACCAGGACCGGAATCCTGTGCATCATTCTGTGCATCGCGACCGGCATCGGCACCATCTTCACGTTCTCGCTCGGCCTGATCATCTTCTCGGCGGTCGCCATCGGCGAGGGCCTGACGCTGATCTTTGTCGAGGTGCCCTTCCTCCTCCGTATCTGTCCGATCTCTGAGAACTTCTCGGGCTTTGTCCAGCGGTTCAACAACAACTGGCCCCGCGCCGGTTTCTACCTGATGTAAGTCGCCCATCCGACACGCTGACGCCAGCCTGGCCCTCATCCAGTGGTTCTCGCTCTTTGTGCGGGCGTCGGGCCTGATCGTGGCGGCCATCTTCCTGACGTTCGCGTCGGCGTTCTACGCGCTGGCCGCGCTCAAGCACCAGGACTTCACGACGTCGTCGACGCTCGGCGGCCACGGCATTGCCCAGCAGATCATCTAAGCGATAATAAAGGTTCATGAGTCGTTCCCCTGGGGGCGTATATAGTACATATGCTAGACGGGCTCGGACACGGGCTCTGGCCGGGGCTCTGGCCGGGGCTCGTCCGCCGGCTCGGGCTCGGGCTCGGGCTCGCTGTCCGTCAGCGGCTCGCCGTCCAGGGCCGGGTCCACCAGGTCCTCCGGCCGTGTAGGCTCGGGCTCGGGCTCTTCCGCGCGCTCGACCTTCTTCCAGCGGCTTGCCGGCCGCGGCCGGGCCCCGGGCTCGGGCTCGGGCTCGGGCTCGACCTCGGGCTCGGGCTCGGCCGGCGGCCGCGCCGTGCCATGCACAAACAGGCTGACCATCTTGTTGACGTCGTCCTGCACAAACACGTTCCAGCCCTCCCACACCGAGATCACGGCCATGACCTGGCGCCGGAAGTTCTCGGCGCGGATGCGGCCCTCGAACGACCGGTAGACGGTGTGTAGCAGCTCAAACACGCGCACGAGCTTGGTCTGGAACAGCCCGCGGTACTTCCACGTGCCCTTGCTGACGCCGCCGATGCCCAGGCCCGAGTTGTGGAGGATGTCGCCGACGGCCCACAGCCGCGCGATGCGCTGCTGCACGGTCGCTGCCGGGTCGGCCACGGACTCGCAGATCACGTCGACGATCTCGTCGGCCGCGTGCGAGTTGTCCATGGCAAAGGCCATCACGCGCGCGATCGCGCCGCGCCGCATCGAGATGTGCTCCAGCAGGAGCGACAGGTGCAGGTGCGCCAGCGTGCCCAGCCACGGCAGACTGCCCTGGTCGTCGCCCGGGCCGTCGTCGAGGTCCATCTGCTCGAGCCGGTCGAGCTCGTCGTCGATCGTCGGCGGCGGCGCCGGCGGCAGCCAGACAATGCCGTCCGCAAACAGCGCGGCCGGCCGCGTGGGCCACCGGTCGACGGCCTCGCCGCGCGCGACCGACCACGCCTTCCACCGGTAGTAGACGTGCTCGGCCAGACACGGGTCAAACAGAAACGCAAAGTCGGGGTTGCGCCGCTCGCGCTCCATGACGGCCGCCTCGAACGCCGGCCCGTGCCGGACGACCTTCTCGACCATGAAGTGGATCAGCCGGAGCATGCGCAGCGTGTCCGGGTACTGCACCTTGACCACGAGCTGGTCTGGCGCCAGCGCGCCGGCCGCGCCCGTCATGGCGCCGTCCCGCAGGCTGCTCGGCGGCGGCGCGTTCTTGTAGCTGCGCAGATGCGGATTCACCGTCGGCGCGGCCGACCGCGGCGCCGCGTTGAACGGCAGGCCCGTCCGCGGCCGCGTCCCGGTGTCCGACGTCAGTCCGGCCGCCAGCCAGAAGCCCTCGCCGAGGTACTTCTGGTCGAGCTCGGCGCGCGCGCGCGCAGCCGCCGCCGCCGTGCTCAGCACGACCGTGGCCGCCACGCCGCGCTGCCGCGGGTCCGCGGCCGCAAACGTCACCGACACGATCTCGCCGTACTCGGCCAGCAGCTCGCGCACGCGGCTCGCCGTCGTCATCGGCGGCAGCCCGCCCAGCACGATCCGCCGTGTCGACAGCTCCTCCTCGGACGGCGCGTTGTCCTGCTTGTCGGCCAGCTCGGCCTGCAGCCGCGCCGCGCGCGACTCGGGGCGCTTGAACTCGGCGCGCCCGCCCGTCTGCCACCGTTTGGCCGGATTCTGCCGTGAGCGCGTGCGCGTCCGCGCACCTACCTCGTCCTGCGGCGGCCCGTGCCGCCGCTTGAGCTGGCCGGGCGGCACGAAGCCGCTCGCGCCGCCGCGGAACCCGTGCCCGCCCTGGCGCTGGCCCACAAAGCCCACGCCGTCGTCGCGCTCAAACGACTTGACAAAGTCTTCGTACACCGCCTTGGTCTCGGCTTCTTCGGCCCGTCGCCGCTCCTCCTCGGCCTCGCGTGCGCGTTCAAACGCCGACTTGCGCTGCTCGCCCGTGGCCTCGCCTGGGCCGCCGGCGCTGCTGCTGGCGCCGGTCCCGGGACCAGGTCCTGGCCGCGGCCGCGCCGCAAAATGCCGCGGCGGCATCGTGTCTGCTCGCCTCGTGCGCTTGCGCAGCTCCCGCCGTGCTCACTGGGCCCGCCTGGCTGCGGACAGACTGCGGATGGCTTGCGTGACGTCTGCGCCGCTGGATCGCGCTTTGCTTGCTGTCTGCGTCGACGGATCGCGCTGAGCCGCACCATCACCATTTTCACCGCGCGGGTCCCCTCGCCTCGCGCGGCTGTGCTGCCACGCCACGCCGCGTATGCACTGCTCACGACTGGACGACGCGGCTGACGACGCCTACGGCCTGGTGGCCGAGACGTACAGAAGAGCTGAGGATGGGCCAGCGGTGGCTGTCTGGAACTGTCGCGGGGGACGACTCGTGCCAGATCTAGCCGGTCAGTGAGTCGATTGTATGAAGTGAAACAGTGGCAGCCGGCAACGGTGGCGGCTTGGAGAGGGCACAATCAGGGCATGGATCTGCACGGATGTTTGATAGCTTTGTCCGGACAGGACGTAGACGTGACTGCGGACCGGACGCGGACTTGAACGTGGACAAGAGAGTCCGGACCTGTCTGCAGGACCCGCCATTGCCGGTCCTGACAGTGTCCGACCTACGGACCCGCAAGGGTCCTGACTCTACGGGCTGCGGCGTAGACTGCACACGAGCAATGCGCGCTCTCTGGCCAGCGAGGTGGACTTTGGCGTAGGATCTGTGACGCGTATGGACACGGGACACGACTGAGCACGGACGTTTGCAGCCGTGCGGACATACGGACAGTCGTACGGACACATGACCTGCAGAGCGCGGATGACGGAAGCGAGGCCTGGCCGGACTGGCTCTGGACTGCGGACTCGCGGACGTGGGCTTGCGGACATGGGCGTGCGGACATGGGCGTGCGGACAGGAACTCGCGGACGCGGACTCGCAGACGGGTCTCGCGGACACGGACTCGCAGACACGGACTCGCAGACACGGACTCGCGGACACGGAATCGCGGGACACGGACTCGCAGACGGGTCTCGCGGACACGGACTCGCAGACCTGGACTCGCGGACGTGGACTCGCGGACACGGACTCCAGGCCTGGACTGGTAGGCCTGGACTCGCGGACACGGAATCGCGGACTCGCGGACTCGTGGACACACGTCCGCCCACCACTGGGGCCCGTAGACAACCTCGACCCGGGTGCGAGCATGTCGTTGACCCGGTAACAAGTACGACAACCGGGTCTCGAGTGCGCCTCGACCCGGTCCGACCACAGCTCAACCCTGTCGCGAGTGCTTCCCGGTCACGCAGCTCGACCCTACCGCGAGTACTGCCCGGTCACGAGCATCCGGACCTAGTCTCGAGCACGGCTTGACCCGGTCACATTTTCGGCTCGACCCGAACACACCACCAGGCCCGAATGGTCCAATACGACCCGACCGGTAAACCATAGCCAGCCTCGGGCCTCGCCCGGCGACCACACACGCACGCTTTGTGCTGTACGTGTTCCAATGAACGTCCAGTGACCGACCGCCACACGGTACCTTTGCACAATGCACGCCACCGTCGGCTTCTCTGCCTCGGCTCGTCCAAGCTCCGCGCCCCGCCCAGCTCTAGCTGCCAGCTCATCGCAGGACATTCCGGATTCGAGTGGCTCGCTCCGAGACTCGGCATGCAACTTGCTGCGGGTTTATGCATGAGCATGCACGTGCGTCTCTGCGGCCCTGAGACGCGCTCGTCATGTAAACAAGGTGAAACAGGCGGTGGTGAAACACGCCGGCGTGCAGGCGCGAGCATGAATCTGCGCTGTATGTTTGTTACAGATCGCGCGTGCGCGTGCTAGCCGTGTCGTGCTTGTTTGTGCGACGCGATGTTTGGGAGTAGTGCAACGCGATGTTTCATGTGCTGTCTGTGCACATGTTTACTTGCGGATTCATGCAATTGGCGCGGCGTCAGGGGCCCGTGGTCAGCAATCTCGCGGTAATCTCAGTGGCCGACCTGCCAGCGGTCCTAGTCCGCGCTGCAGACGGCAAATTGCGATGGCAAAGACCAGAGTCTGGCAGTGCCCCGCTCGGCTGCAGCTCGCCACGGCTGCCGCGCACGCAGCGAGCCACACGCCCGCGCCGCCGTCGCCCCCGCCGCTGCCGAGACACGGCTGAGCCGCGTACGCAGCGGTCTTGCGGAGCCGAGTCGCGTACGCAGCCTCGAGCGGTCGCAGGGCCGTAGCGATAGGGCTAGCAACGCCCAGCCTGAGTCATTAGGGCGGAGGCAAGGGCGCCATGACGGCCGTGACTCAAAATCATACGTGCAATGGAACCATGTCAGTGTCCACAGGGGGTTCTAGATGGTGTCCACCTGAAACACGCGACGCTGGCCGAAGCAAGCCACGGCCTTGGTGGTCGCCGCCGCGGACTGCGCCCGACCGTAGCTCGTACGTGGGGCATTCCTGCCGCCGGCTAGCCTGCGACCGCTGCAGGGCCCGGCGGGCCCGGCGTCGCGGCAGGCTATCTTGTGCCGGCGGTCGCCGCGTCCGTGACCGATTGGCCGGCTGGCGGCGACCCGCCAGCCCGGCTCGGCCGGCACCGCCGCGTACTCGACCGAGACCGATCTGGCGATCGGCCGGATGCTGCAGCCGGGTCGCCGATCGAGTCCACTGGCGGGACTAGGCCACGACGCACGCCTATGCACAGCCACGGCCGAGGCCACTGCCCAATGGCCCTCGGGGTGGTCGCCGGCCAACGCACGGCGGGCGCTGCTGCCGGGCGTGGCCAGCGAGCAAGGCTGAGTGCTACTGAGCCATGGTCGCGCGGCCGCGGGCCGGGGGGTTGCCGTGCGGACCACCCCGCCCTCCGAGCCGCGCGGCCGGGGCCACTGCCGGAACTTCCGCCGCGGTGACGCACCGAGTTCGGCAGTGGTCGTGGCCCCATGACGCAACCACCGGCTCCACTGGCGAGCCAACGTCCTCTAGCGTCTGGGCACAGTGGACTGGTCATCGCTCGGGTCACCCGCGTACCGGAGAGGAATAGTGGCCCCCGGTCCACTGGCGGGCACGGACTGCGCGGCTGGCGGTACCCCGGCGCCCGCGCTACCGCTGCGGTCGCGGCCAGACCGGTGACAGTGCAGTGGTGTGCGCGCCTTGCAGCGGTGGGCGGCCGCGGCCGCTGCGCAGTCGCAGGGCTCGGGTGTCCGGGCAGCGGGCGCAGCCGCCGTGACCGTATGCCGCAGGGCGTGGCAACCGCCGGCCGGTGTGTGCGTCGACTGGCCAGCCGCTGCACAGCCACGTAGACCACTGGTAGACCACTGGCCGCCGGCCGCCGCGCCGCACGGCCGCGCCTCTGACCGCAGAGGCCCTGATCGGCGGTGCAGCCAGTGGGCCCGCAGCACGCGCCCACGGCTGCACAGGCCGGCACGATCGCACCTTGGTCGTCCGGCGTCGGACCGGCGTCGCGGCCGCCGGGCCAGTCGGCTACTGCGCGTCCGAGGCCGGCGTCGTCGATATTGCAGGTCGCGTACCTCGCCGGCGTGGTACGGGCCGTCGAGTGCAAGCAGCGGCTAAGTGCAAGTGCCGCCATAGTGCAGCATACGAAGGCACGCAGCTCGCAGCAGACCGCAGCAGCTCGCAGCAGCGCCGCGCGACCGCCAGGTCCACTTGCCAGGAACCCGGCACAGCATTTTCCACAGCTGCAGGCTGCGCCGCGCGCAGTAGCTGTTCGCGCCGTCACGACCGATCGCGGCCGCTAGCCGTTCGGTGCTGCAGCAGGCGCGTCCACGCAGGCCGCCTGTGCAGCGGCCAGCGAACGGTAGGTCGAAGCAAGGACCGGCATGTACGAGCCGCGTGCAGGTCGTCGGACGCGAGGCCACGCCGTGCAGGATTCTGGAAGCTATCGCGGCAGGCTACGGCCGGCCGAGCGTCGGTCGCGCCGGCGGACAAAGGACCGTCCGGGCCCGGCCGGCGGCCGAGTGACGGACAGACGGTCGGCGGGCGGCGGCGACGATCGCCGCGGCCAGCGGCCAACGCACGGCCCGGGTGCGGTCCGCGCCGCAGCGCGCGCGGCGCGGACGTTGCCCATTGGCCCGTTGGCCCATAGACTGCGCGATCGTTTCTGGAACACTCTAGGCTCGTTCCACCGCACAGGTCTGCCAGGCACTGGCTGCCCAGCAGGCTCAGTCGTACTGGCGCGTCTGCGGCTCTAGGCCGTGGCGCGCTGGTCCGCAGAATGTTGTGAGCCGGCCACGTTGCGCCCAGCGCGGTCTGGAGCGCGGGCTAGCCGCCGCGGCTACGGCACGCTACCGCACAGCCGTGAGCAAGCTGGTTGCTTTAGCCGTGACTAGCGGGCGTTTGCCCACCAGGCACCGTGGCGCTGCTGGCGCTCGCCTGCAGCTGGCGCGCTGGCGCGCCGCTACGGTAGCGCTCGCGGTCGCTGGCAACGCTGCCGCGGACTGTGACTGCGACTGGCAGATCACAGTGTTAAATAACACCATGCGTGGCGGCTGGCGTGCGCCCGGCCGCGCCGTATTTGCGCAGCACCCGGCAGGACTGCGGCCGCAGCGGCTGGCGGCCTCTGGCGGCCGCGGACGCTCAGCCGCTGCGCCGTTGCGCCTGCCAGAGGCAGCCAGAGGGCGGATAGCCGCCGCGGCCGAACCGGCGTCTAGCGCACGCGCCTAGCCGGCTCGTCTGTCGGCAACGTAGCATGCGTGGCCGCGCGCAGGCTGAGCCGGCCGCGCCGGCATGCTGGCCGGCCGGGGCTGCTAGGCAGCGGCCGCGGAACGGGCAGCACCCGTAGCGCTCGTAGCCCGCGCTCGCTATGCGCCGGTCCGCTACGCTCGCGCAGCGCGGCCGCCACGGTCCGCAAAGGTCCGGCCGGCACGCCGAGACGGCGGCGCGACCGCGCGGCCCCGACCACGACCCCGCGCCAGGCGCCCGAGGCGGCGCCAACGAGCACGCCAGTGGCCTGGCCGCTCGCGCCGGCGCGCCCGCGGCGCCGCCCGTCCCCGCCCGCCGGCGGAGGCCGCGCCCGAGCCCCGCCGGGCCCCGCTACAGCTCACGACGTCGCGGGCGGACGTCGTCGGGCTCGAGAAAGGTCCCAATTTCCTGATTGGGCTCGTTCGAGGAACAGCATGTGCCGCGCATAGCGCTAAGCCGCGTCGGGTCGCATTGTGCAACGTCGCTCACAAAGTAAAACAGATGTCGAGCGCGGTAAGACAGCCCTAGGCCACTTCCATAGCCCAATGTTTCGTCTCATCTCTTCCAGGAAAGAGCTCATCCTAGCTCTATTGGGCATTCGGTAGCCAAATCACAAAAACAGTAACAGGCCCAGACGGGAATGGGCGCAAATATGTACTATACGCCTATCTTATACCGTATCCGACGGGCCCTAGCACGCTCACACAGTCACGCATCGCCTGCGCTGCCGCCTACCAGCTGGTCTGCGCGGTGGGCGACGCCGCGTGCCGCCGGGCGGAGGCAGCCATTAGCCACCCGGCAGAATGACCGCCGGCGCCGCGGACCGGGCTGCGGGACCGGGTCGGGGACCGTGCTAGGCGAGGATGCTGGGCGGCCGAGGGCCAAGGACCCGGTCACGGTGTCGGCTCCAAGACAGTGTCACCCGAGCGGCAACCGATCCGGGTCTGCGGCTCTCCCGCGACTCGGGGCGCACACACAGTCCTTGTTGGTTATGTCTCAGCTGCACGCGGGCACACCGCGCACACAAGGCCTTCTCCTGAAAGGGCCTTGATGCACCGCGGCTTGTCTGATCCTGCGGTCGGGACCGGCGGCTGGCGGCGGGGTCTGGCGCCGCCGCCGGCTCGCCGGGCTCGTCGGGCTCGCGCGCTGCTGCGCCGGGCGCGCTGCTGCGCCTGTTGTGCGCTGCGCTTGCCGCCGGGACGCCTCCTCTTCGAAGACGAGACCAGAGAGCCCTGGAACCTTATTCGTGATTCCCTAGCTGGCACTAGGCCCGTCCAGGACGCAGCGCTAGTGTGCTCGCTAGTTTACAAACTTTGTTTGTGCGCGTTCCCCACGCGCTTCTCCACGCGTGTCGGGGCCGGTACGGCCACTCGCCAAAGAGCTCTCTTTCTGCAACCGTCGCCGGGCCAGCGTCCCGGTAGCGTCAAAAACCCAAATTGCGCGCTCGGACGGACGAGGCGCGGCCGCGCCGAACACGCAGTGCTCGGCCGCTCGGCCGCTCGGCGCCGGTACCGCCGACGCCAGCCAGCGGCCAAGCGCCAAGGTTGCTACCCCGAGACACCCGGCCCGCGCTGACACAGTTGCGTCAGCGGCACCGCCTCAACCGCGTTCCGCACGCGGGCTACGTTGACAATTACGAAGCAAGTCGGATGTATTCTTTTAACACATAACAAATAAAACGCAGAAGACCTATTTATCCCAGAAACGAAACAGAAAATGAGCGCCGGGCTGCCAGAGGACTAGCTCGATCGAGCGCCAGTGACGACGCGGAGGCCGGCGGGCCAGGCAGAGCGCATTAGTGAGTGTTGACTGCGCCGAAGTCTGAAAAATTAAAATAGTAAACAAAAAAAAACACAAAAAGTGCCTAGAACCAGCAGGCACACCAAAACATTTTGTAAAACCAAGCACAAATCAAAAATTTTGTAGAAGCGGAATCCGTCCGAAAACAAGGCAAAGGAATGAAAGTCGTATATGTACAGTGGCAACCGAAAGAAATGTGACTCGTAAGCATGATTTAGATGAGACCCTCGACGTAGCCGTTGCGACCGCCCTTGCGCATGTGTGTCCGACGGTGGGCGCGCAGGTTGTCGGATCGCGAGAAGCGGCGGCGGCAGGCCTCGACCTCGCACACAAAGGGCCGCTCGTCGGTGTGGGTGCGTGCGTGGCGGCGCAGGTGCTCCTGGCGCTTGAACCGCTTGGCGCACTGCTGACACTTGTGCGGCTTGTCGAGCGACGACACAATCAGCGGGATGTTCTTCGGCGTCGACTTGTTGAGCGTCGCGGTCGGGGCGATGACCTGGGACGACAGCTGGAGCGCGTAGCCCGCGGCCGGGTGGTGGTGGCCGGCCGGCGGCGGAACGTGCGAGTGGAGGTGCTGCATGTGCGCGACGTGCGGCGGAATGGCCAGGTAGGGCGCCAGCGGCGTGTAGAACTGGCCGTAGGCGTCGTGCGCCGGCGCGAGCGACTGGTCGCACTGCAGAAAGAACTCGGACTTGATCGGCGACGACAGCGGCGTGGACATGGTCGTGGCCGACGCCGGCGAGTAGCCGTCGGCCGCCGGCAGCGCCGAGCCCATGTAGAGCAGCTCGGGCGTGATGGTGTGCGGCGGCAGGTCGTCCGACGGCGTCGACGGCGCCGTGTTGAGCTCGACCGACGAGAACGACGACATGGACGACACCGACGACCGGCGGTACAGCAGCGGCGGCGACGCCAGCACCGCCGTGTGCAGCGGCTCGGTCATGTACTCAGCGTGCGACTCGAGCGTCTCGAATTCCATTGCGACAGATGAAGAGGCAGACAAGGCTAGAAGAGGTCGAGGGTACCGCGTAAGGTCGAGTCGGGCGACGACAGAAATCGCGAGAATATATATGTGCTAGGTGCCCGAGGCGCAAAGCTCGACCACGATAGTCTATAAACAGCTCGCATAACACGCCCACGACGCCTGGACGTGAAGCAAAGCCTGAAGCAGCCGAAGTAAAATTGACTTACTCTAAGCAAAATATATTATATAATATAATATATATTAAAAATAATCAATATCGATATATGAAATAATCAAATAGTCGAAAAAGAAATTGGATCCAGCGCGCTAGGCCGCCCTCGGCCGGCTCCTCGTCCGTTTCGGATGCGTGAACGCTCTAGTTCTAGCCGGACGCTCTCTATGCGCGTCCGGGCAATATGTATGCCATATAATCAAGGTTCGACTGGATAAGAGCCAAACTGAGATGGACACTATTTTTTATTAGACGAGACAAAAGTGAGACATGCCCGCGCTATGGTTAGCGGCGTCGCTGCTGAATTTGCGAGAGTTGTGAGCGGCTAGGCCCGAAACGAGCTTGTGAATTCGCCCGAACGGGACTGACTGGTTGGCCGCGCTGTGCAAAAATAGAAAGCGCGCGATGGTTACCAAGACGCTGGGTCGACGCTGATCCGGCGCGGCGCGTGTTTCTCTTCCGCCGGATGTCACCTACGCTCCCGGCGGTCGCCGGCGCGGGATGCCGCTCGGCGTCCGCCGGCGCCGCGGCGCCGGCTGGCCGCCACCCCAGACGGCGGCCGCCGGCATGCCCGCGCCGGCCGCGGGCGTGGCCGCGCTGGCGGCCGGCCGCGGCGCCGCGGGCGCGCCCGACAGTGTGGCACACCCGCTGGCTGGCATGACGCATCCACTGGTCTGCCGACTGCCTGCGGGCTCCGCATGGCGGCTGCCTATCTGCGTCGAATGTGTGCTCGTACCACTACTGCCGAGTACGCCACGGCTGCCGATCTCTGGCGCGCCCGCGCGCGTACATAGCGAGCATACGCTGTACTGGTACCCCGCCCGCTAGCGCATTTAGCGCCCGCCCTAGTCTCGTCTTCTCTGCCGTAGCGCCTCAGCCGCGGACTAGCGTCTCATGCATGTTGCACGGAATTGCATCTTGCTGCAGCAAGCGTGCATATCCCTCGAGCGGCATGCATGACCTCGTCGTACCCACGCCGGTCGCGTTAATTGGGTACGGCAATGCACAAGTCACGTTGACGTACTATGGTCTGATAGTGCTCACGCTGACCTAGGCGTGCGCATGATGTTTACGCTCTCGTAGGCCATTCCGGCGCGTGCGCGGGGCGGCCCTCGTGCGTACGGGCCGTGCGGAGGCACCGGCTGCTGCCGACCGCGCAATTGGTGCCCGGCCGCCGGCCGGCGGTTTTCCGGCTCTCGGCGGCGCCTGCCGGGCGTGCCCTGACCGCATGATGGAATGCTCGTACGAGCCGTGGCCTGACGACGCGATTGCGCCGGAGGTCGCCGCCGGCGGGCGGCGACCCGCGCGGCGAGCCCGGCCGACAATGGCTGGCGGCGGCGGCGATCGCCTGCAGTCGCCCGCAATCGCCCGCAATCGCCCGCGGCCGGTGCCGGCTGCGCGCCCGGTGCGCGCCGGCAGTCTAGGGCACGCCCAGCCGGCGTCGGCGCGGCCCGGTCGTACGCTCGTTTCGGCCAGGGCCCTGTTTGTGTGCGCCCGTTCGCGGTCGACGCGTTCCTGTCGGCCGCTCGCTTACCTTGCCGGCCGCAGCTGCAGGTCGGCCGCCGCCGGCAGCAGAAGCGGCAGGTCGCTGCGCCCGGCGGCCGGTGCAGCGGTGGCTGCCGCGGCTGCAGGCGGCGGTGCCGTGCGCCTGCGGCGGCCGCGCGGTCGGAACGGACGCCTCGCCGGCTCGGCCGCTGCGGCCGTGAACGGGCGCGGTGTGATCGCTCCTGCCATGGTAGCTCTCGCGAAATTAGCTGTCCCTTGCCTCGCCCGCGGTCCCGGCGGCCGCCAGATCTGGCGGCCGTGGCGGCTCGCTAGACAGAGACGGTCGCCGAAACGGCGGCCAGAGCCTCGGACGCGCGGGCGGGGTCGCTGTTCGCGCGCCACCGGTGGGCTGGCCTGGCTGGGCGGCGGCCGGTGGCGGCCACGGGCCGCCAATGGGCGTCGGCGGCCACCAATGGCCGCCAATGGTCGCCAGGGATCGTCGGTGGCCGCAATGGCCTCAATGGCGTCCGTGGCCGCCGGCGGCCGCTGCAGCCGCTCGGCCGGGCGCGCGCGGCCGCCACAGCCTGCGACCGGACCAGACGACGGTGTGCATAAAGCTGCCGCGGCCACCGGCGGCGGCGGCCACGCGAGCGCGCCCACGTCTGGTGGCTGCCGCGCGGGGCGGCTGCGTGGCCAGCGCCGAGGGCGAACAGCGGCGATCGTCGCGCTAGCTGGCGCCGTGCGGTATCGTAATCTCATCTGGCGCGGACAATGCCCGAATCCAGCAAGGCCCTCGCCAGCGCACGGCTCGCCTCCGTCATTAATCGTCTGCTCGGCCGCACCGGCAGGACCCAAACCGGCGGTGCCGAGCGCGCCGTCAGTCGCTGGCGGACGGCTGTTGGCAGCGCTGGATGCGGCCTGGTGCCGCCACCCATGCGCCTAGCACGGAACGGACTGGGCCCGCCCAAGCGGCGCCGCCCTGCGTCACGGCTATCGTATCGCGCGGACGCGATGACGCTGGGCGCTCGCTTGCAGGACGACTGTAGCGACGGCGTGCGCTGGCGCGGACGCCGGCGGCGATGCTGTGCGTGCGCGCGCCCGGCCAGCGCAGGCCCCAGCACGTGTGCGCGCCCGGGACGGCCTGGCGAGGACGCCAAGGCGCTGCCGTAGCAGCGGACGGCGAGGCCGACACGAGCCGGCGGCGGCTGCGATCGCGCCGCTTCGGGCGAATGCCGGCAGGCGCTAGGCAGCGGCAGAGCGGGCCACATGCCAGTCCGCGGCGGGCACGGCTGCTGGCCGCCCGGTGCCGATGACGTGCCCGTTGCGGAAAACATGGCGAAAGTCTGAGACCGTGCCGGGTCGTGTCTGATCCGCGTGTTTGGGTCCTGTCCCACATGTCGCCGCCATCCGCCTGGCACAGGCGCAGGCCGCAGCGTCCGTTTGGGTTTAGAGTGCCTTGCAAATCCCGGTTACCGTGGCACGCTAATGTAATTTGCAAACCTTGTTCACGCTAGCGCGGCACAGCGCACCTGCATTCTTCGGCTAATTTCAGGCTAAGCATGGCAACGGTGACCGCGTCCGCGCTGCACTCGCCCGCGCCGGCGACGGCCTGGCCGGGAGCACAATGGCCGCAGCAACCGCGGTGACAGCGGCCGCGGTCTCGGGCGGCCGCGACGGCCGTCGCGGCCGCCGCGCGTGCACAGCCACCGCCGCCGTAAGCGCAGCCGCAGCGCCCCGCCCGCGTAGCGTGCGGCTGGTGCGGCGCAGCGTCTGTGCGGCACCCGCCAGGGCCACGCAACGACTCGTGTCCGCGCTTGCCGGTCTTGTCCCCCGGCCCTCTCGCCACCGGACCCCGCCCGCACAACTAGCGGCCGGCCCAGTCGCAGCAGAGAGCGGCGCGCAGCTAGCCGGTCACCGCGCCCGCCGCTAGGCGGTCTAGCCGGCGCGCCCGCGAGCGGCCACCAGCACGCACAGCTGCGAACGCGCCCGCTAGCAGCCGCTACGTGGGCAGAGCCCGGCGGGTTAGCGTGCAGGCTAGCGAACGCCGCCGCCGCGGGCTAGCGACACTCGCGCTGCGAGGCCGCCCTGCCCTCGCAGCGACTGCGGCCGGGGACGTGGATGGCGCAGGTCGCACCCGGCTCGCTAGAGCCCAGCCTAAACACGACCGGCGTGGTCTGCGCCGCCGAGCGCGCGCGGACGCCCGGCTGACTGGCGGCCGGTTGGCTCACGTACCCCGGCGCGGCCGTGCCAGTGGCCGGGCCAGACCGCGCTGCCGGCACCGGCGGGACACCCGCGGCTGCGATCGCGCGATCGGGCGCAGGCCTGAGTCAGGGTCCGGCCAGACGGCGGCACCGGCGGGCCGCCCGGCTTGCTTCTGCGCCAGCGATTGCCCGCCATTGGCTCGCGCCGCCGCGTGGGCGTCCGCCCTGCGGCCGGCGCCCGACTACTGCCGGGCATCCGCCAGCGCGGCGCCGGCGCACGTAGCACATGAGCCGCTCCAGCAGCCGGGGATCCGCCCGGCACCTACCCGGAGCCCGAGTGGGCTTCGGCTGGGCGGCGCCGAGACCGCCGGCCTGGCTGGTTCGACCTGGTTCGCACGTGCATGCAGCAGACCTGCACCGAAGACGGCGTGGCTAGCTGATGAGGGCGTGTTCGGGGCGCGGCCAGAGGCTCGGCGGGCCCACTGGAGGCCGGCCGGCCGACGCGGCGTGTTCTATTAAGAGCCAAGACCTAAGCGGAGGACGTGCCTGAGCGGTGGGCGGGTCTGGCCGGGCGGTGGGGGCCTGCGCCGCAGGGCGTGCGGCGCGGGCGACGGCGACGCGGGAGGCGCCGGGCCGCCGCAGCGCGTGCGGCGGCGAGGGTGGCGCGGAACGTGGCGCGGGAGGCGCGTGTCTCGGGTGAGCCGCAGGACGTGCGCCGCAGATCAGGGGAGTGCGCCGCAGGGCGTGCGGCTCAGACAGCCGCACGCCGTGCGGCGTTCAGGGGCCCGCGGCCGCCCGGCTTCAGGGGTCGCGCCGCGCATCGTGCGGCTCGCCCGTCCCGGCCGCCGGCTCGACCGGGCCGCCGTCGGCCGCGGCCGCAGCCGCCGTCTGCTCCGCAGCCTCCGCCGGCGCCTCGGCCGCCGCCGCGGCCTCCGCCCCCCCGTCCTCCCCGGCCGCCGCCTGTCCTCCGCCCCCTCCCGCCCGTGCCAGCGCCAGTATCGTCTTCGGATCCACGCTGCCCTTCTGGCCCCAGCCCTCGCGCCCAGGCTGCACAGCCGGCCGCACAGTGCAGTACCAGCCCCACGCGCGCGTCTCCCACGACGGCTCGGCCGCCCACGACTCCACAACGTGGCGGATGGCCCCCCGCATGACCCCCAGCCCGTGCTCGCCAAACACCCGCAGCAGGTACCGGCGCACCGGCTCCGGCTCGGCCCAGGCCAGCCCGTCGCCGTCGTGCTCCGGGTCCAGGCCCCACACGCCCGCCGCCGCGTCCGTCCCCCGGCGAATCGTGTCCACGCGAATGCCCATCACAGTCAGCGAGCCGCTGGCGCCGGCCGGCTCGGCCAGCGGCGCCGCCAGTCCAATCGTAGCCGCCTTGGCCCGCGCCAGCCGTGTGGCTGCCGCCTGCGCCAGCGACAGGTGCGACGAAACCGGCAATTCGGGGTACTGTTGTTCGAGTACGGCCAGCGCAAAGAGAATCATCAGCGGCGACCGGTTCGTCGCATACGCCCGCGCCCGCCGCACCACCGCCAGGTCGGTCTCCAGCGGCAGCGGCTCGTCCGAGGGGTCGCCGCCGGCGTCGTAGCGCCGGCCGCGCTTGGCCGTGGACGGCGCGGCCGGCCCGCGCTTCCGTTTGCGCGCCGGCGCGCACGCAGACACGATCCGCGCCGCCTGGGGCTCGGCCAGGCCCGGCAGCCGCGCGGCCAGGCCGGCCGCGCCGTCGGCGGCTATCGCCGGCCGGGTCGTCAGGCCCGCCCGGACCAGTACCGGTGCCAGCTGGAGCGCCAGCGGCAGCGGCAGGCGGCCCTCCTTGGCCAGCAGCCGCAGCAGGTCGTTCAGGCCCAGCGGCGGCTCCGCAGCCTGCCCGTCCGGTCCCGTCTGGTTGTCCGGCCGCGGTTCGGCCATCGTGCTGTTGTGCTGCCGCGTGGTCGCTGCGTGGTGGCCGTTTCCGCGAGTCGTGTGGTCTATCCTCAACATCGCCGGGACAACCGCCGCGGTTCCCCACAGGAAGAACGACCGGCGCAGACGGTATTCGAACACGCACGCGCGCAGCAGGCCAGCACGGCACGCACGGTGCACGCAGGGGCAGACGCAGGCTCAGGCACAGTCAGCGCCGACGGGACCGCAGCCGCGGCTAGACACGAGCCAGCACAGCCAGCACAGGCCGACCAAGCGGACTTCGCCATGGGCAACCAGCCGTCGCGGCGGCGCATCACCAAACAGGACCGGGCGGTGCTCGACCTCAAGCTGCAGCGGGACCGGCTGCGCCAGTACCAGAAGCGCATCCAGGCCGTGCTCGACCGCGAGCAGGACATTGCCCGGCAGTGTCTGGCGGCCGGCGACAAGGACCGGGCGCTGCTGGCGCTGCGCAAGCGCAAGTACCAGGCGCAGTTGCTGGCCAAGACCGACAGCCAGCTCGAGACACTCGAGCGGCTGGTGAGTGCGTGCGCGGCGGCGCTGACGGCAGACCAACAGCATCGAGTTTGCGCTGGTCGAGAAGGACATCATGTACGGCCTACAGCAGGGCAGCCAGGTCCTGCGGGACATCAACGCCGAGATGTCGATGGAGCGCGTCGAGAAGCTGCTGGACACGACGGCGGAGGGCATTGCGTACCAGAACGTGGGTGGTGGCGCGGACGGGCTGACGACAGGAAATCAGCGAGATGCTGGCGGGCGCGATCACCAACGCCGAGGAGGACGAGATCGAGGAGGAGCTGGCGGCGCTGGCGGGCGCGGAGCTGGTCAAGACGATTCCGGCGGTGCCGACGGACGTGCCGACGCTGGAGACGTCCGAGGCCGAGTCCGAGGCCGAGTCCGAGGCCGAGTCCGAGGCCGAGGCCGAGCGGCGGCCGACGGCCGGCCGGACGCGGGCCGAGGCGCTGGCGGCGTAGCGCGGGCGCAGGCCAGACAGAACAATTACATTTATTTGTACAGACGTGTATGCAGAGGGGAGACGCGGGAGGCATATAGCCGCAGCATATAGCCGCAGCATATAGCCGCAGGCGCTGGCGGCCGAGGCGAGGACAGCAAGAGGCCGCCGGGTCGCATGGAGCCGGGTCGCATGGAGCGGCATGTAGCCGCCGGGTCGCATGCAGCCTCCGGGTCGCATGTAGCCACCAGCACCCGCCGGGTCGCATGTAGCCGCCGGGTCGCATGTCCACCAGCACCCGCCGGGTCGCATGCAGCCGCATGTAGCCGCCGCAAGCCATCGCCGCCACATGTCCGCCACAGGCCATCGCCCGTCCCTCACAGCTCGTCCAGCCACTCCAGAAACTCGGGCGTGAAGTACGAGATGATCAGCGTCGCGCCGGCACGCAGGCACCCGTACGCGGCCTCAAACGCGATCGTCTTCAGGTCGACCACGCCCTTCTCGGCCGCCGCGTACAGCATGGCGTACTCGCCCGACACCTGGTACGTGCACAGCGGCACGTCCCGGCATATCTCCTTGGCGTCCGACACAATGTCGAGGTAGAACGTCGACGGCTTGACGATGATCGCGTCCGCGCCCTCCGCCAGGTCGCGGGCCAGCGCCCGCCGCGCCAGGCCGCGCCCGCCCGTCGGCAGCTGGTAGCACTTGCGGTCGCCAAACGACGGCGCCGAGCCCGCCGCGTCCCGGAACGGGCCGTACAGGTTTCCGGCGAACTTGGCCGAGTACGACATGAGCATGGTCCGGTGCGCCAGGCCGGCGTCCAGCAGGCCGCGCTTGATGGCCAGGATCCGCCCGTCGACCATGTCCGACGGCGCCACGCAGTTGGCGCCGGCGCGCGCGTAGTTGACGGCCACGGCCGCCAGGCGCCGCACCGACTGCTCGCGGATGATGCTGCCGTCGTCGCGCAGGATGCCGCAGTGGCCGTGGCTCGTGTACTCGCAGAGGCACACGTCGCAGATCACAAACAGGTCGGGGAACTCGGCCTTGAGCGCCTTGATCGTGACAATCACCGGGCCGTTCGGGTCGTCGGCCGCGGTCGCGAGCTCGTCCTTGACTCCCTCGGCCATGGGCACGCCGAAGAGGATCACCGCCTTGAGGCCCTTGGCCACCAGCGACCGCACATACGGCACCACCTTGTTGACGCCCCACCTGCTGTCAGCGTGTCCGCGGCCGCACGTACCGCTTCTGCTTCGGCAGCGACTCAATGACCGTCTCTTCTTCGGGGTCGTCCGAGAGGAAGAGGGGGTAGATGAACGAGGACTGCGGTCAGAGAATTTTCACCAACCATTGCGGGCCGGCGGCCGCCGGCACGGCCGCGCCAGGCACGCGCCCAGCCGCCGCAGCCGCCGCCGGCCGGTCGCCGTTGCCGCAGCGGCCGGTCGCACCCGCCGGCTGCGTCCGCCGGCCGGCCGGAGCCCCGGCGCCGCCGGCTTTGCCGCTCTCACCTTCGTCAGCTGGCGCTCGTTCTGCCACGTCCGCAGCAGCGGATGGTGGTACCCGCCCGACAGGATCGACGAGATCTCGGTCGGCTGCTCGGCCGTGTACGTGGCCACGTGCTTGGTCGGTTCGGAGGACATGGTTGCGGTGCCGGTCGTGGGCGGCAGCGCTGGTTTTGGGTGGAGATCCGGTGGCGCGTTGCCGTGGCAACGGCAGTCGGGGCGCCGCACGCTGTGCGGCGCGCAAGCACTTTGCGCGCCGCGCGCCGTGCGGCGCTGCACCATGGACCACTCGCACTCGCACTCGCACTCGCACGGCCACGCGCACTCGCCGCCGCCGGCCGAGACCTCGGACGTGCAGACGCTGCAGCCGCACATCGCGCTCGGCGACGTCGTCACGCTCAACGAGGCCGAGGCCGGCGCCGGCGCCCGCGTGCTCAAGACCTGGGCCGACCGGCTCGACGACGCGCAGGTGCGTGCCGCCCGATCGCGCTGACGCAGGTCCTCGAGTCCGACTCGGACGACCAGCTGCTGATGCATATCCCGTAAGTCGCGGCCGGACGCGCTGACCCAGGTTCACGGGCATGGTCCGCGTGCACTCGCTGCTGATCCGGTCCGACGCCGACGACACCGCGCCGCACACGCTCAAGCTGTTCAAGAACCGGCCGGGGCTGGACTTTGCGGCCGCCTCCGAGCTGCGCGCCGATGCCACGTTCGAGCACGCGGCCGGCTCCGCCGACGTCCACGAGTACGCCGTGCGGCGGGCCGTCTTCTCCAACGTCCGCAGCGTCCAGCTCTTTGTGGAGGACAGCGCCGGCGCCGACGTCTCGCGGCTCTACTACGTGGGCCTGCGCGGCGACTGGACCAAGCTGTCCAAGGACCCGGTCATCACGCTGTACGAGGCCGCGGCCAACCCGCGCGACCACAAGAGCCTGGTTCCCGGCGTGCTGTCCGACTACAGCGCCTAGGCGGCGAGGACGGCTTCGCGGCCGCGGGGGCCGGCCAATGGGAGCCGCCGCGGACGCAGCCTTGCCGGAGTCGCCGTGGACGCCCGCGAACGGTGCCGGGCGGCGACCGGCGAGAGTAGGCCCGGCGCAGAGCGCGCAAACCGTATCCATCAATGATTGCTATGTACATCACTCCTTCGTCTCCAGCCGTGCGTCCGCCTCGGCAACGGCCTCGTCCGCGGCCAGCTTCCACTTGACCGCGGTCAGGCCGACGTACGTCAGCCCGGTGATGGCAAAAACGCTGATCAGCGGCCGGCCGAAGTTGATGTAGAACGCCACCTGCCGTCAGTAAGCGCGCCGGAACGTACTTACATGCGGCGACACCTTCTTGGGCTCGGTCGAGTACCCTCGGCGGGCGGCCGTCTGGAGCAGTGTGCGGAACGCCATGGTTGCCGGAAGGGTGCGTCCCGCCGCAGGATGTGCGGCTGTCACCGTCACGTGACGGGCAGCGCTGCGAGCACGGGAGCGGTGGACGCCGCCGGGCGCTCCGGCGGACCGGGAGGACTTGGCGGCTTCGGCTTCGCCGGAGGTCCGGCTGGGAACCCGCCAGGGCTTGACGGCGGCTGGCGCCGGCCGTCGGCGCGCCGCACACGGTGCGGCTCACAGCCCGCGTGATCTGTGCGACGCCAGCCACCGAAACATCGGGCGGCTGCGGCAGATCCGGCTACGCGCCGCACAGCGTGCGGCTGAGGTCGCGTGATCGTGCGTCGCCCCGTGGCTCTGACGGCCTCGTCGGTCGTCCCCAGAGCACCCGGATCTTCGCCGCGCGCTTCGCGGCGCGCTTCGCCGCGCGCTTCGCAGCGGCGCTCCGCGACCGCCGCACCGCCCTCCCGGTCTCCGCCTACGGCAGCCGGCGCCCGCGGACACAACGCCTGAGCCGCACAGCGTGCGGCGCGGCTCCGCGCCCGTGCGGCTAGCCCGCGCGGCTGACCCGCCCAACCGGCCCGCCCAGCTGGCGCCCAGCCGCCGTTGCCGCGGCCCCACGCGACGCGTCAGCTCGCGCCAAGACTCACGGGTGCCCCGACGCAGGCACGCCAGCACACAGGCGGGGAACGGTCGTCTGACCGTGCCTGCGGTCGAGCCGGCTGGGCGTGGGACAGGCGTTGGGAGCTAGGCTCAGAACAGAAAATCAATTAAGCGGCTAGCGGTGACGTTACCCGAACTGGCGAAACAGCTACCCAATCAGGCCAAGGCAAGTGCGGCTTACCCACCGCATACCCGCCGGAACCGCCGAGGACCGCGCTACACCACATCTGCAGCACACCAAGCCCCGAGCAGGGCGGACCGCGGACCACTAACCACACCGGGCGTAGCCAGTGACGCCATCGAGCCGGTGGCCGAGAAAAAAACGGTCGGAATCCTGGTCGACGAGGCCGACGGGCCCGTCGCCGGCGGCCGCGGGTCCGGGCGGACGTCGGCGGCCGGTGGCAGCGCCTCCGGGCGGAGCCGAGCCGGCGGCAGCAGCGTGCGCGGCGCCGGGAACGGCGGCGGCGCGGCTGCGCGCGGCTCCGGCGCCCGCCGCGGCCTTGGCTTAGCCGGGACTATAAAGGCCGGCGGCGGCGGCCATGACGGCATGGCCTCTTCTGCACCCAAAGACGGACCCAGCGTGTTCGGGCAGTTTGTGCGAGACGTCGAGGCCGGGCTCGGCCCGTTGCCGCGGGCGGGCGGGCTGCGCCGCCGGCTGGCGGCGTGGTACTCGGCCAACACCGGGCTGCTGATTTTCGCCGTCGCCCAGCTGTTCTCCTCGGCCATGAACCTGTCGACGCGGATCCTCGAGACCACGACCACGCCGCAGCTGGACGCGCTGCAGATCGTGTTCACGCGCATGGCCGTGACGTGGGCGCTCGGCACGGCGTACATGTGGTACGCGCGGGTGCCGGACTTCCTGCTGGGCCCGCCCGGCGTGCGCGGGCTGCTCTTTGCGCGCGGCTTCGTGGGCTTCTTCGGCCTCTTCGGCATGTACTTCTCGCTGCGGTACCTGTCGCTCTCGGACGCGACCGTGATCACGTTCCTGGCGCCGCCGCTGTCGGGGTACGCCGCGTCGGTCTTCCTGGGCGAGTCGTTCGGCGCGGTCGAGAAGGTGGCCGCGTTCACGTCGTTTGCGGGCGTGGTGCTCGTCGCGCAGCCCGCGCCGCTGTTCCCGCTCAAGGAGGAGCCCAGCACGATCAACGTGACGGCCGCGCAGAAGCTGGTCGCGCTGCTGGTCGCGCTCAGCGGCGTGCTCGGCGCGACCGGCGCGTTCCTGATCGTCCGCCGCATCTCGTACCGCGCGCACCCGCTCGTCGTCGTCAACTACTTCTCCATGTGCTGCGTGCTCGTGTCCGGGCTCGCGCTGGCGCTCACGCCGTCGCTGGGCTTTGTGCTGCCCGTGGGCGGCCGCCAGTGGGGGCTGCTCGCCCTCATCGGCGTCTTTGGCTTCCTGTACCAGGCCATGCTGACCGCCGGCCTGCAGCGCGAGAAGCCGGGCCGGGCGACCAACATGATCTACCTCCAGATGTTCTTCGCGTTCGTGTTCCAGTGGGCGCTGTGGCACCAGCTGCCGTCGGCGCTGGAGCTGGCCGGCACCGGCATCATCCTGGTCTCGGCCGTGGCCGTGGCCGCGTCCAAGACCGCGCCGGAGCCGGCCCCGGCCGAGGTCGTGTACGAGATGGCTGCGCTGCGGCCCAGCAACGAGATTAGCTGAATACATTTTCGAACCGCTGCTCGCGGCCGGCCCGGAGCCGGCCGAACTCGTCGCCGGCGAGCGCGCGCGACCCGGCCGGCTTGACGGCCTCGACCGCGACCGCGCCGTCGCCCGTGCGCACGATCAGCGCGCCGGCGCCGGCCACGTACGCGCCGGCCGGCCGGCCGGCCAGCGCGGCCGGCACCGCCACCGGCGCCACGCCGTCCAGCAGCACCGTCCGCTGCACCCCGCCGGCGTACGTCTTGGCCGTTTCCAGCGGCCGCATGCACGCCCGGAACCGCCGGCCGAGGCCGGCGGCCGTGTCGGCCGCCCAGTCGACCGTCCAGAACGGCCGCGCGATCTTGGGCGCGTACGAGTACGCCTCCGAGGTCGGCACCGTCGGCAGCACCGCCTCGTCGAGCTCGTCCACGTCGGCCTCGGCCAGCACGACGAGCACCCGCGCCAGCGCGCCCGCGCCGGCCACCGCCACCCGCTCGGCCAGGCTGGCCGCCGTGTCGTCGCCGGCCACCGCGATCCCGCGCTCGACCGCCACCGCCCGCCCGCGGTCGAACGCGTGCGGGTCCAGCGTCTGCACCGTCACGCCCGTGGCCGCCACCCCGTCGGCGATCGCGTACTGCAGCGGCGACGGGCCGCTGTACTGCGGCAGCACCGACGGGTGCACGTTCAGCCCGCCGAACGCGAGCTGGCTGAGATACCGGGCCGGGATCAGCCGGCCGTACGAGACCGCCACGGCCAGGTCCGCCCCGGCGCCGGCCAGAGCCTGTCGTCAGCGCGCCCGCCGTCCCCGTACCTCAAAGTCCGCGCGCGAGTCCACCTCGTGCACGCGCAGCCCGCGCCCGCGCGCAAACGCCTGCAGCGCGACTGCCGTCAGCTGCCGCCCGCTCTGCGCCGCCGTACCTTCGCGCACCGTGCGCCGGCCGCGGCCGGCCGGCTTGGGCCTCCGCACGGCCACCTGGACGTCCGCGACCACGTCCGGCCGTGTCTGCTGCAGCGACGTGACGGCCTGGAGCGTCTGGATGCTGAACGCGTCCGAGCCAAAGTACATGATCCGCAGCGGCCGGTCCGCGGACGCGCTCGTGTGCAGGCAGCGGCGGGCGGCGGCGGCCGCGACGGCCGCCGGGCGCCTCTGGCCGCCGCCGGCCGCGTGCCCGAAGGCGGCCGCCGCCTGCGCGGCCGCCCGCCGCGCCGATTGTGGTGTCCGGCCTGCCATTTGTGTTGGGGGCGCTGTGGTGTGGTGCGCTTTCTACCGGCCAAAAAATTCCTTCCTATCAAACAATCGGCGCCCGCCCTCTGACCCGCCCAGAACGCCCACGACGGCCGATCCAGGCCCCCGACTGCGCCCAGACGTGTCGCGGAATGCGATCGACGCGCCATGTGGCCCTCGTCCGGATCCGCGGGCGTGTGCCTGGAATACGGCCACGGAGGCTCGACGCTGTATGCGCCGGAGTACGCGAGCGCGACGTGGATCAGCCCGCGGCTGCACGGCCACGGTAAGCACGCAGGCGCGGTGCCAGGGCCGCGCGGATCGTCCGCGGACGGCGGCCGCGCCGATGGCTGTGATGGCGCTGACCGCAGGCTCGCAATTTGTGCCGGCCAACTTTGAACGCACGCTCGTCGCCGGGCGGCCGCGGCCGGCGCCGGCGCCGGCCGCGCCGGTCGGCGAGCGGTACCGCAGCGTGCTGGAGACGCTCGTGCCGGAGCACCACGTCTCGTTCGGCGTGCTGTCGGACCTGTGGACCGAGTCCCGGCGGCAGGCGCTGGACCCCGCGGGTGCCGTCGATCCGCTCGTCGGCAGCCAGCTGGCCGCGGCGTACGCGCGCGACCACGTGGGCCGGCGGCTGCGGCCATGCGCGGTCTTCGTGGGCGGCGCGACCGGCCAGGACCTTCGTACGTGAGCCACCGGATGCGCTGACGCAGACATCGCCGAGCTCGCGACCGAGCGCCACAGGCTGGACGACGCCGGCGCGTGGGCAGCGACGCCGACGCTGGGCGCGCGCCGGTCGACGGTCGCCGTGGACGGCCGGATCCAGGGCGTGGTGGCCGCCGGCGACGGCGACGGCGACGCCGAGCCGCTGCTGGCCGTGCGCACCGCGCGGGACTGCCAGCTGTTCCGGCTCGAGTGCGACCGGGCGCGGCCGGCGGCCGCGTTTGCGGCGTCGCACCGGCTGCACGCGATCGCCAACGGCGACGTGGCCGGCCTGCCGCTGACGGACGCCGCGTTCAACCCGTGGTACCGGCGGCAGGTCGCTGCGGTCGACCTGGACGGCAACTGGGCCGTGTGGGACGTCGAGTACGCGCGCCGGTGGACCGCGCGCCGGCAGCACACGCACGCGGCCGCGTCCGCGGACGAAAACAGCTTCGGCAACCGCGTGCTGTGGGGCGCCGATCTCAACACGATCGTGGTCTCGAACGGGCTGGCCGTGACGGCCGCGGACCTGCGCGCGCCGGCAGCCACCGTGCGGCTCTACGAGAGCGCGGACCGCGCGCAGATCCGCGGCGTCGCGCGCGGGCCGGCCGGCGACGGCTACGTGCTCACGTCCACGGCCGTGCGCTGGCTGGACTGGCGCATGCCCGCCCGCGACCTGCTCGCCTGGCGGCACTTCCGCGCCGACGACCCGACGCTGGCCATGGCCCCGTTCGAGTGCGGCGACACGGCCCACGTGCTGGTGCACTCGCGCCAGGACCCGCTCCTGACGGTGTTCCAGTTCGGCCGCGACGCCGGCCTGCCGGTCTCGCCCGACGACCCCTACATCCTCGACTACCAGCGCGGGCCGCTGGCGCACACGGTCGTGCCGCTGGCCGGCGCCGCCCGCGACGCCCACGGCGCGTCGGTGCTGACGTTGCTGCGGTACACGGCCGACGGCGGCGTCGCCGAGACGCTGTTCTCGACGCTGCGGGTGCCGGCGGCGGCCGCGGTCGAGCCCGCGCCGGCCGAGCCCGCGCCGGCGCCGGCGCCGGCGCCGGCCCACGCCTGCGTCGACTTCTCGTCGCTCTACGCCGCCGTCTTTGCCGACGACGACCCCGAGCTGGCGACCGAGTACGCGGACGGCGCGGCGCGCGCGTACTGCGACGCGCTGGCCGCCGCCGTCCGCGCGTCGCGGTTCCGCACGCCGCGCGCGCGGCTGCCGCTGGCCGCGGCCGCGCGCACGATCCACACGCGCAACTTCGCCGACCTGGCCGAGTTCTCGGTCGAGCTCGAGCGCGCGCTGCTGGACCTGGGCGACGCGGGCTTCGGCGTCCACATCAGCGACTACGAGAGCGTGCTGTACGTGGGCGTGGCCGCGCTCGACACCGACGCGGTCTACCACAGCCTGGTCGCCCGCTGGCTGGCGCCGCTGCCGGCCACGCTGTCGCGGGCGCGCCTGCGGCGGGAGCGGCTGTGCCGGCGGCTGGCGCTCGACATCTCGCTGGACGCGGTCGCGCTCTCGCGCACGGCCGCGCCGCCGCGCCCGCCGCCCGCCGACTTTGCGTTCCCGGTCCTGGGCGAGTACGCCGAGTTCGCCAAGCCGTCGCGCAAGCGCACGCTCGGCGGCCTGCAGCGGCTGTTTGCCGACTGGACCGTCGGCGCCGCCGTCGCCGACTACGAGTGGGCGCCGCTGGACGCGGACGAGCCGGCGCCGGCGCGCGAGGCGCGGTCGCGGTCCCGCGAGCACGAGCCCGCGCCGGCGGTCGCGCCCGCCGTGCTGCAGCCGCAGGCGCCGGTGATCCGGTCGTCGCAGCCGGCGCCGCTGTCGCCGCGCTTCGGCGCGTCCCAGCGGGCGTTCTCGCAGCCGGACGCGGCGTCGTCGCAGCCCGAGTTCGCGGTCATGTCGCAGGTCGAGCGCGGCGCGTTTGGCTCGCGCCAGAAGCCCAAGAAGCGCAAGCGCCGCGAGGGGTTCCGGTGATGTACATAGCAACGGGGCGCACGGTGGCCCGTGCGCAGCCCCTGACGATCACGCGCCGCACGCCGTGCGGCTCGCGCCAGCGCCAACGCGGCAGGTCGGCCCGCGATACGAGCGGGCAGGGCCCGCGGCGGCGCATGAAAGCGCAGCAAGCTGCAGCCCGCACGTGCGCCTGGCGGGCAGGCGCCGCAGCCACGGCCGATCACAAAGTACCAAGGACCGGGATCCGTACGCGCTAGATGCATGACAGTAGCCCGGGACGCTGGATCAGGGCGCCGCCAAGTGGCTAGCGTTTCACAATGTTTCAAGGCGGCCGTGCGCGCTCACGACCGCCGCCCGTTAGGGCCGCGTCCCCTCGGCCGGGCTGCAGGGCCCGCCGCCGCCCGTTTGGGCGCCCCGGCGCCGAACAATGCACGCCGTTGTGATCGGCCGCGCATGCGCTGGCCGAGGCCACGCGCAGCACCCGGCTAGGCCTGCGCGCCCGCCAGCGTATCCACGGTAGCGCTATGGCTGGCGCGCGTCAGTACGTCGCTGGCGCCGCCTGCACGGCCGTCCTTCGTCGCATGCGCCGCTAGCGCCTGCAGGTACGGTCCGCCCTCAGCGGCGATGCTGTCGACGCAGGTAGCCTGCACCATGCGCGCCCGGGGCCTGCATAGGCATGTGCCGGCCGCGTGCAGAGTACGCCGTGCCTGCATGGTACGGCCTGGCGCTGCATGATACCCAGCACGGCCGATGACATGCACGCGGTAATTACGACGGGTCTGGAAAGCTCCAGAACTGCGCCGGAACGCAGCTCACAGGTCTTTAGCTCGGCCGGGCCCGCAGAGTCTCGACGCACGCTGGCCGGCATGCGCAAGCCGCTGACGCCGGCGGACGACGCTGCATTCCACCACGCCTATGCAATGCAGCTTCGTGCAACGCATGCGCCCCCGCTGCAGCTGCTGCGACGCCAGCTGCGTCCGACGACGCACCTCGGTCGCGCTGTCGGCGCAGATCACGGCCTAGGTCTGGACGGTCGCGACAATCGGCCCGAGGTTCGTCCGTCGAACGGCACGCTCGTGTTGGCCGCCGGCCGCGGCCCCGGGGACGCACGCGGGCGGGGCCGATCCGGCGAATTGGGGGGTGCGGCGGGCGAGACGGGCGCCGCACGACTGGCACTGTTGCCATGACAACGCGCACGCTGCGTGCGTCACGTTGCCACGGCAACGCAGCTTGCGCTCTCCGCCGCAGCGGTCTGTCGCCATGGCAACGCCACGCGTCGCTGGTCGCCCAGGCAACCGTCTACACTACAGCCATAATCGCAAGCTTGTCAGACTACCATTCATGTCCACCCAAGGCGTCCCCTCCGGAGAGGTACACTACCAAGGGTCGAGATCATCGAACTAGTTCTACATCTACTGGCAAGCCAGCAAAATGCAAAAACACACAAGGCAAGGAACAGGTCCAAACAATGTGCTGTAAAGAAACCTCACTCTAGGACATGAAGGCCATCGCTCATCAACCAAGTTGGATTCAATGGCTTCTTTGAAAAATTCAAAGAAAGACGTGACCTATAGAAATGATCCTACTACGCTGAGTTAGCTCCGTTCCGGGGGGGGGCACCGTATAGGGCAGTACTTACTGAAGTACGTCGACGAAGAAAAAAATTCATGGGCGGGCGCTGTCCTTTTATAGTCTGGCTGGGAGTTGGGGACCACGTCAAGCAGCTAAACCCTACGCCACTGGACGCAGCCGGCACGCGTCCGCCCGCCTCCGACGCAGGCACCGCACGCACGAGAGGTAGGTGCCGGCGCCGCGGCGGCGGATCGGCGGGCTGCGCTGACAGAGCAGCCACCGAATACCTTGGTGACGGCACTCGGTTCTGGATCCGCCAGATCGTCGTCTCCAGCCGCACCACGGACGCGTCCGCGTCCAATTGCTGCCATGGACGACCCCCCGGCGCTCTGGTTCTGCATGGCGTGTCTCCGGCCGGCCGGCGAGTGCGAGCTGTACCTGGCGCTGTGCGGCCACATCTTCTGCGACGACCACATCGGCGCCGACACGCCGGCCAGCTTTGTGTGCGGCCAATGCGGCGCCCGCGGCGTCCAGATCTACGCGCTGTCGGATCCGCTGCCGGCCGAGATCACGCCGTACTTTGCGGACGCGGATCTGGTCGTTGACCAGACCGCGCTGGCGCTCAAGGTGCGTGTGCGCGTGTGGCCGCTGACCGCAGTACCAGCTGGGCACGCTGAACTTCCTCGTGCGCCACTTGCGCGCCGAGATGGCCGCCCAGGCAGAGACCTGCCGCCGGCTGCATCCTGCGGCCGAGCACGGCGCGCTCTGGAAAGCGTTTGTGCGGCCGCCGGCCGAGCTGACCGCAGAGAGATCGAGGGCCTGACCCAGGCCAACCGGCAGCTGCGCGCCGAAAACCGCGCGCTGATGACCGAGGTCCGCTCGCTGCGCGCGCAGGCGTCGCCGCCGCCGACGGCGCGCCCGGCCCGGCCCGCGTATACCCTGCCGGAGCCGCTGCCGGCCCAAAAGCCGCGGCCGGCGCCGATATCCTACACCGAGACCTCGCCGATACCCGTCATGACGTGCCCGAGCGCCCGGCCAGGCAGCTCGGACTCGTCCGTGGCCGTCCGGCTGCAGCGCCGGCTGTCGCGCGCCCGCAGCTCGCGCGCCGGCGCGATACCCCGCCAGGTGGCCACGCCCGACAGCGCGGACTTCGCGCCGCTGCCGCAGCCACGCACCAAACGGACCGTGCTGGCGACGCCGTTCCAGCCGCGCAGCCGGCTGTTCCGCGAGCCGCCGTCGCCGGGCAGCACGCCGGTCAGCAAGACGCGTCGGCGCGGCGACTGATACCTCTACACTGCTAGCTAATTGCAAACGTGAACTCAGCCACAGAGCGCCACCGTAGCCCGCCGTGGCGCGCCAGCGTAGGCGTCGCCCGGGTCGCGCGCAAATGCGCAAACATGCGACACTTGCCACCACACTTGTCACGATATGGACGCGTCCTGATTGGCTGGCCGCGCAGCGCGACCAGTCGCATCGCAGACATCGTCGCCGCCGGCCACGGCCGCTACACGCCACGGCAGGCGCCGGCTGCGGGCGCCGGCGTCGGCCGTGCGCCGCGCGTGCCCGCGCCGCCGTCCACCGCCGTTTCCGGCGCGTCCGGCGGTAAATTGAGAATGAGAAAGCTGTATTGCTTTTGACAATGAATGAGTACATCGCGGCCAGCCCGGCCCGGGCCACAGCCGGGGGTCAGTGCCCCTGCTCAGCCATGCGTCGGCAGGCGCGCGCCGGCCCCAGTCGTCCACGGCCGTTTATTTGTTCCTGTCACGTCAGTCCCGCCGTCTGCGGCCACTTACAGAGCCCACCAGGCCATTCCGAACGGCGTCAGGAAGGGAACCACTGTCTTGTCAGCACGGCCGGCCGCGCGCCCGCCACTTACGGAAGAAGGTGAAGTAGGGGATCGCGAACGGGATCTTGCGGTTCTTGACCTTGAACGGGATGTTCGAGTACACGCCCTCCTCGAAGTGCGCGCCACGGGCAATCGCCGACGACGAGAAGCCGCGGACGCCGGCCTGACGACCGGCGGTCATGGCAAATCGGGAAACAAAGCGGGAAGCGGGAGCAGACATGGCGGTGATGGGTCGATGGATAGGTTGCAGAGAGAGCCGGGTGGAAAAAAAAATCGGCAGGTCGGGCGGCCGGGACCGGGTAAGGCTACCCGGCCGGCGTGCGGCTCAGAGCACGTCACGTGCGCTGCGCCGGGGGTCTTGGTGAAAATTTTGGCCCAAGCGCGCCGACAAACGGCGACACGGCCAGACCGACAAGAAGCGGGGACACGATGTTCGACCCCAGTCAGGACCTGTTTGACGTGTTTTCGGAGACGCCCGCGGCGCCGGCGGATGAATCGCGCGGCGCGCCGGCGCCCGCCGCGGCCGCGCCGGCGACATCGGCGCCCGCGGCCGCGTCCGCCGACGACAGCGAAGACCGCGACGACCGCGGCACCAAGCGTGCGCGCGACGGCAGCGCCGAGCCCGCGGCCAGCGCACCCGCCGGCACACCCGGATCACAGAAGAAGGTCCGCACGGCGACCGCGCCGCAGGGCCCAGCGCCGCTCGTGGCCGACTCGTTCGAGACCGAGGCCTCGCGCGAGGTCGCCGCGTCCGCCGGGCTGCTCGCGGTCGCGCCCACCGACGGCGAGGCCGACGGCAAGCCCGTCGTCAAGCTCTCGCACCAGGTGCGGCACCAGGTCGCGCTCCCGCCGGACTACGACTACGTGCCGATCGCCGAGCACAAGGCGCCGGCCGAGCCCGCGCGCACGTACAAGTTCACGCTGGACCCGTTCCAGGCCACGGCCATCGCGTCGATCGAGCGCAACGAGTCCGTGCTCGTCTCGGCGCACACCAGCGCCGGCAAAACGGTCGTGGCCGAGTACGCCATCGCTCAGAGTTTGCGGGCCAAGCAGCGAGTGATCTACACGTCGCCGATCAAGGCGCTCTCCAACCAGAAGTACCGCGAGCTGCTGGCCGAGTTCGGCGACGTCGGGCTCATGACCGGCGACGTCAGCATCAACCCCGACGCGAGCTGTCTGGTGATGACGACCGAGATTCTACGGTCGATGCTCTACCGCGGCTCGGAGGTCATGCGCGAGGTCGCCTGGGTGATCTTCGACGAGATCCACTACATGCGCGACGCCGAGCGCGGCGTCGTGTGGGAGGAGACCATCATCCTGCTGCCGGACAAGGTCCGGTACGTGTTCCTGTCGGCCACGATCCCGAACGCCATGCAGTTCGCCGAGTGGATCTGCAAGACGCATCTGCAGCCGTGCCACGTTGTGTACACGGACTTCCGGCCGACGCCGCTGCAGCACTACCTGTTCCCGGCCGGCGGCGACGGCATCCACCTGGTCGTGGACGAGAAGGGCATCTTCCGCGAGGAGAACTTCCAGAAGGCCATGGGCGCGCTCGGCGAGAAGATGGGCGACGACCCGGCCGCGCTGCCGGCCAAGGGCAACAAGATGAAGAAGACGGGCGGGCAGACCAAGAAGGGCGGCCAGAAGGGCTCGTCGGACATCTACAAGATCGTGAAGATGATCATGACCAAGCACTACAACCCGGTCATTGTGTTCTCGTTCTCCAAGCGCGAGTGCGAGTCGCTGGCCCTGCAGATGAGCAAGCTCGACTTCAACGACGACGCCGAGAAGGACATGATCTCCAAGGTCTTCAGCAACGCCATCAGCCAGCTGGCCGAGGCCGACAAGGAGCTGCCGCAGATCCAGCACATCCTGCCGCTGCTGCGGCGCGGCATCGGCATCCACCACAGCGGCCTGCTGCCGATCCTCAAGGAGGTCATCGAGATCCTGTTCCAGGAGGGCCTGATCAAGGTGCTGTTCGCCACCGAGACCTTCTCGATCGGCCTCAACATGCCGGCCAAGACGGTCGTGTTCACCAACGTGCGCAAGTGGGACGGCAAGACCTTCCGGTGGGTGTCGGGCGGCGAGTACATCCAGATGTCGGGCCGCGCGGGCCGCCGCGGCCTCGACGACCGCGGCATCGTCATCCTCATGATCGACGAGAAGATGGAGCCGCCGGTGGCCAAGGGCATGGTCAAGGGCCAGGCCGACCGGCTGGACTCGGCCTTCCACCTGAGCTACAACATGATCCTCAACCTGATGCGCGTCGAGGGCATCTCGCCCGAGTTCATGCTCGAGCGGTGCTTCTTCCAGTTCCAGAACGCGGCGCAGGTGCCCGTGCTGCAGGACCAGCTGGCCGAGCTCGAGCGCAAGCACGCGGCCACCGCGATCGAGGACGAGGCCGACGTGGCCGAGTACTACGACGTCCAGGAGCAGCTCGACGGCTACCGCGGCGACGTCAAGACCGTGATCACGCACCCGTCCGTGGCCGTGCCGTTCCTGCAGCCCGGCCGGCTCGTGCGCGTCCGCTGCGGCGACCTGGACTTTGACTGGGGCGCGGTCGTGTCGTACAGCAAGCGCGCCGCGCCGCGCACCGCGCGCCAGGAGTACCCGCCGCACAAGTCGTACATCGTCGACGTGCTGCTGTGGGTCGACGCGGCCGCGCCCATGCCGCGCCGCGGCTCGCCGGACCTGCCCGCCGGGCTCGTGCCGGCCGCCGACGGCGGCGCGGGCAAGATGGAGGTCGTGCCCATCACGCTCGACTCGATCGTCGACATCGCCAACCTGCGCATCTTCCTGCCCAAGGACCTGCGCCAGAACGACCAGCGCGCGACCGTCCGCAAGACCATCGCCGAGGTCAAGCGCCGGTTCCCGGACGGCATCAAGTGCCTGGACCCGGTCGAGAACATGAACATCAAGGACGACGCGTTCCGCAAGCTGCTCAAGAAGATCGAGATCCTCGAGGGCAAGCTCAACGCGAACCCGCTGCACGACTCGCCGCGGCTGGCGGACGCGCTCGCCGAGTACACGGCCAAGGTCGGCCTGCAGAAGGAGATCCGCACGGTGCGCAAGGGCATCACGTCCGCGCACTCGATCATGCAGCTGGACGAGCTCAAGTGCCGCAAGCGCGTGCTGCGCCGCCTGGGCTTCATCACCGACGACGAGATCATCGAGCTCAAGGGCCGCGTGGCCTGCGAGATCAGCAGCGGCGACGAGCTCATGCTGACCGAGATGATCTTCAACGGCGAGTTCAACGACCTGACGCCGGAGCAGATCGCGGCTGTGCTCAGCTGCTTTGTGTTCCAGGAAAAGAGTCTCGAGACGCCCAAGCTCAAGCCGGAGCTGCAGAAGCCGCTGCGGACGCTGACCGAGACCGCGCGCCGCATCGCCAAGGTCTCGCGCGAGAGCAAGCTCGACGTGGTCGAGGACGACTACGTGGGCTCGTTCAAGAGCCAGCTGATGGAGGTCGTCTACAGCTGGGCCAACGGCGCAACGTTCACGCAGATCTGCAAGATGACGGACGTCTACGAGGGCAGCTTGATCCGCATGTTCAAGCGCCTGGAGGAGCTGCTGCACCAGCTGGTCCAGGCGGCGAAGGTCATTGGCAACGAGGACCTAGAGAAGAAGATGGAGGTTGCGCTCGAGAAGATCAAGCGCGACCTGGTGGCCACTGGATCGCTGTACCTCTGAGCCTTGTATTTATAGAAAAGTTTGATGTTAGGTATCTGTGGGGGTGCTGGACAAGGCCCAGTGGCTGGACGAGTAGGTCAGAGGCTGGACGACGAGTAGGTCAGTGGCTGGACGACGAGTAGACCAGTGGCTGGGCAGTGGTCAGGGCTGGGCCAGCGGCCGGCTGCAGTCCACTGCCGGGCCCGGGTGCCTCCACCAGCCATTGGCGGGCGACCGAGAGCCCTTGCCAGCCACCGCGCGTAGCTCGTGCGACGCGGACCGCGTACGTCCGTGTGACACGGTTGTCGCAGCCGGGGTCTGCAGGTCGTCACCGTGCTCGTGACCGGCGGCCGATCTGCACGGCGGCTGACCGCGCTGCAGGCGTACCGTTGCCGTGGGTTGGATGGGCCGGTCTCGGCGCGGCAGGGTTCGGGACCGCGCGCCGCGGCCAGCGGACGGCCAGAGCGCGCCGGCCGTCAGGACACGACCACGGACCGCCGCCGGCGCCGTCGCGGCGGGCGCGGCCCGCCACCGGGCGGCAGCCTGCAAGCCGTGCAGCGCAGCAAAAAGACGACGCCGGCAGGACTCGAACCTGCGCTCCCAGAGGGAAAGAGATTTCTAATCTCTCGCCTTAACCGCTCGGCCACAGCGCCCTCTCTGCCAAGCAAGCCCCCGTATGTCGCAGTGTGCCCCGGCGCCGGCAGCCGGCAGCCGGCACGCCCCTGGCCGGCCCTCGGCAGCGCGCCTTGCCCGGTGCAGCCGTTGCGCGACCGGTGGCCAGGGGTCCGGCCTAGCCCCTGCGGCCAGCTGCCAGCCGGCCTCAGCGGCCGGCGAACCGCCGTGCGAACGCGCGGTCCGTCGGGACGGCCGGCGTGCAATGGCGCGGCCTTGGCCGCCGCTAGAACACGGCGCCAGGCGCCCTGGCTGCACGTCCGCATCCTGCCTGGTCGACGCAGGCGCCAGCGTGGCGGCGGCTCCCCATCGGATCTAGCCGCGACCTTGGCAATTGGCCGCGGACCCATGGAGCCGGTCCGCGCGGTGGCCCAGCACGGCGGCGCAGCCGCGGCGCGGTCGCCGGCCGGTCGCGTCGCGGCCGCCGCGGTTAGGGCGCCCGAAATGAGCAGCTCCCTGTTTCGTACGGCCCTGCGCGCGCCCATCCAACACGGCGATGCGGTGGCCAGATTGGGCACTGGCGAGCTCCTAGACCGCGCTAGCGTGCGGCTCAGATGAGACCTGCACGAACGTGTCATGTCTCTAGCCGAGGACAGCTAGACGATCTGCACGCGAGCCCCGCTAGGCGCGCGGTCGCTTCACGCTTGGCCCCACACGGCTAGGTCTAAACACTGCCCGCGGCCAAACACCGCCGCCCGCACTCCACCGCAGGGCGCAGGCCGTCTACCTGAACAGCCTCCGCCTGGTTTTTCTCCAATTGTTTTCCCAGTCCACGGCGGTGACAGGGTGCTGACGAACGACATCGTTGCCGCGCAGCCAGAACCGACGGTCGTACGACACACCAGCCCGCAGCGCTCGCACAACCTGCCCGGTTGAGGCCTATCACTATCCCTAAGTCTCCTTTTATGTTTTTTCTGCTCCAGCTATCGACAATCGCATAGCCCGACGTTCCTTCAGTCTTTTGTGTTTACTGCCGAACTTTATCCTTGCGCTCGTGCAAGAGTCCGCCTTCGCGTCTATCTTTAGTCCACCGACGTGGCTGTTGTTCTGTGACGTCTGTCCGCAGGTGACTACCAGATCGCCACCGAGCCACCGCCTGCTTTGCTGCACCTAGGAGCCGCTCCCGGTGCATACTTAAAACTAAGAGATCCTCCAGCCGACGGTAGAGGCCGTCCAGGTACGGCAAGCGACAAGCGAGCGGCCGCACTAACATGGACCAGATAGAGATGAGCGAGCCTGTGCGGACCGCGCACAAGTCGCTGGCGAGCAAGATTGCGTCGCTGGTCGTGCTTGTGCTGCTGGCCGCGACCTTTGTGGTGCTGGTGCTGTACCGCCGCCGGCAGCGCCGCCTGCGCGAGCAGGCGGCGCGGCCGATGCTGCCGCTGGCGAGCCCTGCAGCGGCGGCTGAGAAGGGCCTGTGGCCGCTGAGCCAGAAGGGCTGGTCGATGTCGACGACGACGCTGGCGAGCCAGCCGCAGCCGCCGCAGTACGACGAGCTTCTGCCGACGTACTCGAACCTGTCGGCCGTGACCCGGACCGAGAGCTTCGACAAGACCGGCGAATACGACGAGACCATTTTGGACGAAAAACAGCATTTTGCGGCCGCGCCGCGGCCGGTGCCGGGCACGGCGTGGGCGCGGCTGGTGGCGCGGGTCGCGGCGGCCACGCGTGCGGCTGCCGCCGGCCGCCCGTCGTCGGCCCACGGCCGCGACGTCCCCGAGATCCACATCACGTTTCCGGACGAAACCGACGCGGCGGGCAACGTCAAGGACGGCCGCGTCGTGCTGGTCAGCCTGGGCGAGGCCGGCGCCGCGTATGTCCGCGAGCTGCCGGCGCGCCGCGACTACTAGGCGGCCGATGGCGCCGCCGGCGCCGCCGCCGGCCGCCGCCGCGGACGCGCACTCTGGACCCGCGCGTCCGCGGAGCCGCGACCGGCCGCGTGCGTCATTCCGGGCACGTCCGGCGCCGCCGGACGCCGCCTGCTATCTACAGTGACCGCGGTCGCCCAAGGACTCGTCTAATGTTTTGCATACGCTTGCTCAGTTTTGTATAGTAGCCACACTCCTTCAGCTGTCGATTCGCCGCGCGGGCGCGCGGCAACAAAAGTCGCCCGGAGGGATTCATACACGCGATATCCTCTACTGTTCTGTATCATATAGCTAATACACGCTACTATGCACAAGGTGAACAATCAGTGTATTACGGCCGGTCTCTGTTGAAAGACCGGCGCGTTTCGAGACATTACAGATGCAGACTATAGATACATAGGCGCAGAACGGGCAAAACATATACAAAACCAATAATTCCAAAAATAAGAGCCGTAAAGTTGAAGTACAGGCTGGCGGCCGGCCGCGGCCGGCTCGGCAAAGCCAACAAAGCCAAAGTTTAACCAGGAACCCCGAAAATGCTTTTGTTGAAAGAGCATGACTTTTGAATATTGGATCTATAACGATATAGACGATGCGGAAGAGCGAAAATCAGACGGTCGTGAGTTTTTTTGCGGTTGCGTGAAGGACAGGCGTCTCGAAACGGGGCGTACGTTGAGGTACGGGCGCGGCGGCCTAGGCGCGGAGGTGCGCAGGCGCGAGGCCGAGGCGCTCGACGACGGCGCGGGTGGACTTCTCGAGATTCATGGTGTAGAAGTGCAGGTGGTAGATGCCGGCGGCGAGGATGCGCTCGCACATGTCGAAGACGAGCTGGTTGCCGACGTCCTTGACCGCGTTGTCGTCGTCCTTGACGGCCTCGAGCGCGGCCAGGAAGGGCTTGGGCACGTTGACCTGGCACCAGGTCGCGCGGCGAAGGAACGACGCGTACGACGTGATGGGCATGATGCCGGGCACGATCGGCACGGCGATGCCCGCCGCGCGGCAGCGGTCGACCCACGACAGGAAGTTGTCGACGTCGTAGAACATCTGGGTGATGACAAAGGAGGCGCCGGCGTCGACCTTGTCCTTCAGGTGCGCGATCATGACGTCCGCGTCGGCCTCCTCGGGGTGGCCCTCGGGGTAGCCCGCGACGCCGATCTCGAAGTGGTCGCCGTACTTCTCGCGGATGTACGCCACCAGGTCGCGCGCGTACCGGAACTCGCCCGCCGCGCCGTCCCACTTCTCGTTGTCCGTCGGGGCGTCGCCGCGCAGCGCCAGGATGCTGCGGCAGCCGCCCGTGTACGCCTCCTTGAGCGCCTGGTCGATGACCTCGTGCGACATGTCCGCGCACGTCAGGTGCATGCACGTGTTGAGCCCGAACTTGGAGTGGCTCTTGGCCACCAGCTCCGTCGTCAGGTTGTCCGACTTGGACCCGCCCGCGTTCCAGGTGATGTCGATGAACAGCGGTTGCAGGTCCCGCATGCGGTCCATCCGCTCGTACAGGTTCTGCACGCCCTGGCGTCAGCGCGCGCGCGCCCGAGACCTACCTGCGACGTCTTCGGCACAAAGTACTCGAACGAGAACGAGGCCGTGCCCGTCTCGCGGTTCTGGTTGAGGATGTTGGTCACACGCATGTTGCACTCCGGTTGCCGATTTTTTCTGTTTTTTTCACATTTTTTTGCTGAGCTGGCCGCGGCTTACCCGGCCCCGCCCGTTCGGGCAACTGCACGCAGGGCTAGGGCTCCGAGCCGCACCCTGTGCGGCGCGACGCCCCCCCGGCGACTCGCCGGCGCTAGCACACCCGTCGCGCGCCGCGACGCCTGCGCTGCCCCGCCGCCACCCACCTTCCGGTCGTGGCCCCACCCGACGCGGCGCGCGGCCGGCTCGCCCGCAACGGGCTAGGGCCGGAACGCCTGAACCGGGGGCCGCTCCGCTTACCCGGCTGCCGTTTCGCACTTTGACTGGTCCCCCACGCGTGCCCCAACCCTGCCGGCCTAGCCCCAAGCGTGCGGCGCTACCCCAGCTCCAGTCGGGCCGTGTCGGATGGTGTCGGAACGCCCCGGCCTGATCCAGCCTGGCCGGCCAGGCCACGGCCAGGCCGCCGCGGCCCAGCCGCCGGCCGTCCGGCCGCGCCGCGGCCGCCGCGGCCTGCTCGTCGCGCGGTCGGGCGGCCGCGTTGCCGCCGCCTGCGCCGCCCGCGCTGCTCCGCCGCCGCGGGCAGGCACCCGAAGCCGCGCAGCCACGCGGCTGGCGCGGCCCGTCGTAGGGCACGCCGCCGCCCGTGTTCCGGGTTCTCCGTATTTGCAATAGCGCGGTCTACGCGGGTGTGGAAAACACCCTAGGCCAGGGAAAATCGCCCTAGGCCAGGTTCCCCACTGCCCCAGAGCCCGCAGGCTTATATACGCGCGCCCGTCCGGTTTTCTTCTCCACATCCCGTCTCTCAACGTGAACGCCTCCCCCACTGCATCACGGCCGGCCCGCAGGTGCACCCTTCGATCCCGATGTTCCCGACCGCGTGCGTCGGCGCCGAGCCGCTCGCGGTCGTCGTGCCTGAGCCCTACTACACGCCCGCGTCGCCGGCCCTGTCGCCGGCGTCGCCGGCCTCGACTGCCTCGTTCATGGAGCCGGCCGAGCCGGCGTCCGCGCCCACGTTCGACGCCGACTTTGCGCGCGACCTGGCCGCGTCGTTTGGCCCCGGATTCGGTCAGGGGCCGCTGCCGTCGCCAGCCGCCGATCTGGCCATGGATCCGTTTGACGCCTACGCGGCTCCCGCCCCCTACGCCGACATGTACTACGAGGACTTTGTCCAGCAGCAGCGCCAGCAGCAGCAGCTGTTCCAGCAGCGCCAGCAGCAACTGCCGCAGGATCCGTTTGCGAAGCCCGACATGGCCGCTGGCGTGTTGCCGGCCTACGCGCCCGCGTATGCGCCGGCGTTTGCGCCCGCCTTCACCGACATCCTGGCCGAGGCTGCCAAGCGCGCCGAGATCGAGCTGCTCGTCGACGACTTTGACATGATTCTGTAGTCGTCTTGCATTGTCTGCATTGTTGTGTATGTTTCCGGCGTCAGAGGTTCCAGCATTAATCGACGGCGCGTCCTGGGGATGCGCCGCACCCGTGGAGTTTCTTGTTTTAATCGATCGATCTCTTCTCATCCGTTCGTCCGGCCGTGGCCACGGCCGTGGCCGCGGCCGCGGCCCTGGCAGCCGCGGCGCTGCGCGCAGGCCCATCACGCCCGCCGCATCGCGCCCACCGCGTGCCGTAGCGGCGTGCGTCCCGCCGGCTGGCCGGCTTGCGGCCGTCCGGCCGCGTTCCCCGCACGCCGGCTAAATCGCGTCCGCGTGGGGTAGTCACGTGCCCCATCACAATCCCGCATAATTACGTAATGCCGCGTGGGGGCTCGCTCGGCCGTGTAAGGCCCGTCTAGCTGGACCGAGTCGCCGCCGGAGTGACGTCGAGTGGCAACGTCGGCTGCTGGTTTGACCCGCACGCCACTGTGCACGGGCGACATGGCTGCCGGCGCCGCCCGTCCGCCGGCTATACGCCGCGCGGTCCGAACCGGCCCTGCAGACTCAGCGCCACCGCGGCGGATGGACGGACGCAGGACGACGTCATGAGAGCGGCTGCGCGTGCGGCGCCGTCCATGCAGCCGCACCCCCTGCGGCTGACCTCGCACGAGCCACGATCGTCCGCTCGGCGGAACGGCCCGAGCACACGAGTCTCTGGCGGCAATGCCGGCGGCGGTGGCAGCCCGTCGGACTGGGTCGGCTGCCACGGTTACGTCGAGGGGGGCGCTGTCGGCAGGCTATATTGCCGCATATTGCCGCATTCTGCCGCAGCCCAAGACTCGACCCGCCGAAGTCCGACAAAGTCCGACAGAGGACAAGTCCCTGCCGGCGGCTTGTCCTGGGGCCTGCGGCGGCGATTCCGTCGAAGACAGCGGCCTCCGGCAGGTTCTGACAGTGCTCAGTCTGCCGCAAGACGCGCCCGGGACCATGATGCTGAGCCGCATCTCGTGCGGCTCACGGCCCAGCCCCGCCAATGCAGCCGGCTCTACGGAGTCGGTCGCCCGCGCGTGCGCTTCGGCGACCCCGTCAAGAGCGCACCATTCGGCAGTCGCCGCAAGCGTCCGGGCGGCCACAGGCACCTGGACGGAGTGGCCGCCGGGGTGTCGTCAGCCGCACGGCGTGCGGCATATAGCCGCATAGCCGCCTGCTCCTTCGTAGTGCGTTACTAATACATCAGATCGCGCGGACCAGGTCGCAGCCGCGCTGCAGCACGCCCAGCCCGTCGCAGTCCAGCGCCGCCGCCAGCCGTGCCCGCACGTCGGCCGCGCTCGCCGGGCCGTAGGTGACCCTGACGGCCGGCTCGAAGCGCAGGTCGGGATAGGCGGCCAGCCGGTCGTGGGTTAGCGTGAACGTGACATCGAGCCGCGTCCGCTCCTTCTTTTTGAAGACGCGCGCGCTGATGACGAGCGCGCCGTCCACGACGGCGGCCCGCGTCGGGTAGTGGCTCGCGAGCAGCGCGATCTCGCGGTCGACAACCTTCTTGAGATGCCAGAGCCGGGCCACGGTCGACAGCGCGGCTGGCGAGGCCGTGCCGACGCGCTGGGCGATCATGTCGAGCACGTAGCCAGCGACCGCGTCCGGCGCGGCCGGCCCCGCGACCGCAACGCGGCCCGAGCCAAGCTCGACCGTGGCCTTGAGCTCGCCGTAGCCGAGCACGAGCCGGTCGGCCGCGAGCTCGGCCAGCGTCCAGCCGGTGGCGCGCTGCACGCTCTCAAAGTGCATCTTGAGCCGGACGAGCTCCGAGCAGTCGACGGTCCGGCTGGCCTCGATGGTGGCGCGAGCGGCGGCCGTGTCGGCGCGCGCGCGCTCGATCCGGGCGGTCGCCACGGCCACGGCGGCCTCGACCGTGGCCTCCTCGCCGGCCAGACCAGCGCGCGCAGCCTCGTGCGTGGCCAGCTCGGCCTTGGCGGCGGCCACGTCGCGGCGCGCGGCCTCCAGCGCGGCCGGGTCCTCGCCGGCCACGTCGGCCTGCCACCGGCGCAGCTCGTCGCGCCGCGCGCGTAGCCGGGCGTGCTCGGCCGCCACGGCGGCCGCGCCCGCGCGCACCCCCGGCTCGGCCGCGGCCAGCGCCGCGTCGTCGTCGCGCAGCGCGGCCAGGTTCTGGCCCAGGCTCGCCAGCACGCCGTTGACCAGCTTCGCCCGCCACTCGTACCACACGCCCTTGGCCTGCAGCCGCGCAAAGGCCTTGATGAGCTTGAACTGCGCGCACAGCTGCGCCTGCTCCTCGACGGACGCCGCCAGGTACTCGCGAAAGACCTCCGGGCTCTCGACGAGGGTCTCGGCCTCGAGCCGCTCGCACAGCGTGTTGCCCTCGTCGATGTTCTCGCGCAGCTCGCGACAGCTCTGTCGGTCAGATCGCCCGGAACGGTACTTACAAACTCGGCCAGCTCGAGCATCGGGTAGTGCAGGAACTCGGCCTCCATGCAGCTGGCCGCCGACGGCTCCTCGGCGGCCGCGGCCGGCTTGAACGCCGGCTGCCGCCGCTTGGTGTCGAGGCCCTCCAGGAACTGCACCGCCGTCATCCGCAGGAACTCGGTCAGCGACACCCGCTCCTCGTCGGCCACCGCCTCGGCCAGCGGCTCCGGGTACGTGGCCGCCGCCGGCTTAAGCGGGCTCAGCGTGCGCGGGCTGTTCGGCGGCAGCCCCATCAGCGGGATCGTCTGCATCTTGATCGGCGTCCGCGGCCGCCTGGACGGCGACATCAGCGGTCCAGCCGACTTGCTCTTGAGCGGCGAGTAGATCTTGGCCAGCAGGCTCTGCTCTTCGTGCCGCAGCATCTCGGCGGCCTGCTCGCGGCCGGCGACCGCCGCCGCCAGCCGCACGGGCATCCGCGTGGACTTGCGCGGCGTCAGCGACTCGATCTTCTTCTGCAGGCTCGTCGTGTTGTAGCTCACGAGCGTCTCGTTGATGTCCGACTTGAGCCGCTCGTTCTCGGGCGTGCCGAGACTGACCCGCCGGCCCTGGAACGCGGGCACGGCGTTCTCCTCGGTCACCAGACTGCGCCGCCGGTTGAGCAGCTCCATGGACCGCGGCGACGGCACCCGCCGAGGCGTTTCGATGTCGGCCCGGGCCGCGAGCGTCTTCTTGGAGAGCCCGGTCTGGGGAGTGATGGGCGCAGCCTTGGTCGGGACTGATCGGGGGGTCGCACTCGCTCTGGGCGTGACGGCCGGAGTCGCGGCGACGGACTTGCGCCGGGCCCGAACGCCGGGCGTGGCGACCGACGACCGGCGCGCCCCCGGCGTGGTCGCAGCCGCGACGTCTTCGAGCTTGGGCGACGCGACGGCCTCCGCCACCGTGACCTCGGCCTCCAGAGGCTCCATCTCGGTGTCGTCCTCCATTTCCTCGAGGATCTCCATCTCCTCCGAGACGTCGGCTTCAGCCAGCGGCTCGGCAGGCGGCGCCGGCTCCGGGACCGGCTCCACCGGGCCCACGCCAGGCTCCAGAACAGAGCCGGCCGGCGCTGAAGCCGCTGTGGGCGCTGAGGATGCCTCCGCCTCGACCGCCTCCGCTTCGATCGCCTGCCGCGACTTCCGTCGCGTCGTCCGCGTCGTCCGCGTCGACGGCGTCTCGGCCTCGACCGCCGACGACCGCCGCCGCGACAGCCGCCGCGGCTCCTTCGGCGTCTGGGCCTCGACCGGGACCAGTTTAGGCGGCTCCAGCATCAGCGCGGGTGCCGCCTTCATGGGCGACCGTGCCTGTTTGACCGGGCTCTTGGGCACGTTCTGGTCGGCCTCTGTTCTGGCCGTTGGCTCTGACGGCCTTGAACTCCGCCGGCCGGACCCTCTGTTCTCCTGGTCCGTCTTTGACCGCTTCGGCGTCGACCCCAGCTTGCTGGGGCTCGAGAGCGCTCTGGTCGCCTTCTCCGGCGTCTGCTCGGCCGGCGCGTTGCCTAGCGACGACCGTCTGTCGGCTTTGGCGCCTTGGCCAGACCCCCGCCGGCTCGCCTGTCTCGGGCGTGGGCTGCCGGCGTCGGTGTTGACAATAGCCTGCAGATCGGGGTACATTCTGGGCGTGGCCGCCGCCGGCGTGGCCATCTTGGCCTCGGGGGTCTTGGCCGAGCGGGCGCGGCGCGCTGGCGACGCGGTTTTGGGCGTCGCCGAATTGCTGGCCGCGACGCGTGGACTCGGCTGCGGCGCCGACATTCGACCGGCTGGGGTCGTCGCCGGCGCAGCCTCCGGGACCTGTGTCGAGCCCGAGGCCTGCGCCTCGTTCACGCCGCCGACCTGCGTGATCTCCATAGTCTGGTCGTCGGCTTCCATCGACCAGTCCGCGTCCTCTGTGACTTCCGAGATCCGGTGGAGTCCGCCCACGGCCTGTGTGAACTCCATCGTCTGTTCGCCGTCCGACTCGACCTGAGACGGCTCGATGGTGCCGACCGCCTGCGTGATCTCCATGGCGGACTGATCCATGGACTGATCCATAGACTGGTCCATGGACTGATCCGCAGATTCGTCTGCAGGCGCGTCCTGGACGGCCCCGTCGGCCACAGATTGCCGGCGAATGCTGCCGACGGCCTGAGTGAGCTCCATCGCGGCTTCTTCCGCGGCAGCCTCGTCCACCGGAGCCTGCCGGCGAATGCTGCCCACGGCCTCTGTAAACTCCATGGTGGCCTCGTCGTCGACAGGAGCCACCGACTGCCGGCTTATGCCTCCGACAGCCCGAGTGAAGTCCATGGTCGCCTCGTCGTCCACTGAGGCCACAGATTGCCGGCGGATGCCGCCCACGGCCTGAGTGAGGTCCATGGTGGCCTCGTCTCCCGCTGGAGCGACAGACTGCCGACGAATACTGCCGACAGCCTGCGTGAACTCCATGGTGGTCTCGTCATCGTTTGGTCTGACAGACTGCCGCCGGATTCCTCCCACGGCCTGAGTCAGGTCCATAGTGGCCTCGTCGCCGGCCGCGGCGAAAGATTGCCGGCGGACACGGCCTACAGACTGCCGGCGAATGCCGCCGACAGCCTGCGTGAGCTCCATGGTGGCTTCGTCGCTCACTGGAGCCATCGACCGCCGACGGATGCTGCCGACAGCCTGGGTAACGTCCATGGTAGCTTCGTCTTCCTCTGGCTGTAGCCGCTGGACGTCGCCCATGACCTCAGTAAACTCCATGGTGGCCTCGTCGTCCACGGAAGCCACCGACTGCCGCCGGCTGGTTCCAGCAGGCTGGGGCAAGCCCATGGAAGCTCCGTTGTCCATCAGAGACGCCGATCGCCGTCTGATACCGCCGACGGCCTGAGTGAACTCCATAGTGACTTCGTCGTCGGCCGGGATCACAGGCTGCGGGCGAATGCCACCGACAGCCCGAGTGAAGTCCATGGTCGCCTCGTCCTCCTCTGGGGCCACAGACTGTCGGCGGATGCCGCCCACGGCCTGGGTCAGGTCCATAGTGGCCTCGTCGCCGGTGGCAGCGAAAGATTGCCGGCGGCCGCTGCCTACAGACTGCCGGCGAATGCCGCCGACAGCCTGCGTAAACTCCATAGTGGCCTCGTCGTCCATCGGAGCCACAGACTTCCGCCGAATGCTGCCCACGGCCTGAGTAAACTCCATTGTAGCCTCGTCGTCCATGGACTCGTCGTACGGCGCCGGCGCCACCGACGGACGCCGAATGCCGCCCACAGCCCGCGTCAGCTCCATTGTGGCCTCGTCCTCCTCCGGAAGAGCGTGGATCTGACCAACGGCCCGCGTGAGTTCCATGGTGGCCTCGTCATCGACCGGGGCCATCGAGCGCCGGCGGATGCCGCCCACGGCCTGGGTCAGGTCCATGGTCTCCTCGTCGTCCGCCACAGGCGCCGCCGACGCCCGGCGGATGCGGCCGACAGCCTGCGTGAAGTCCATGGTCTGCTCCTCGTCGTCGACCGGTCCCGGCTGTATACCGCCCAGGGCCCGCGTCACGTCCATGGTTTCGTCCTCGGCCTCTTCGATGCTGCCAAACGCCTGCGTCACGTCCATGGTCACGTCCGCGGTCTCGTCGGCGTCGGCCTCGTGCACGGACGTGATCAGGCCGCCGGCTACAGTCAAGTCCATGCTCTGCACGGTGTCGTCGTCGCGCCGCACGTCTGTGATACGCCCCAGCGCCTGCGTAAAGTCCATGGTCTGCTCGTCCGCGTCGCCGTGAATCGTGCCCAGCGCCGTCGTCAGCTCCATGGTCTGCTCGTCGGGCTGGTAGAGCGCGCGCGAGTTGTGGATGCGGCCGAACGCCGACGTCAGGTCCATCGACCGCTCGGTGTCGTCCTGCGCCGGCTGGATCCGACCGAACGCCGTCGTCAGCTCCATGGTCTGCTCGTCGTCGCTGCGGCCAAAGCGCCTGTCGGCCGTGATGCCGCCAAACGCCGCCGTCAGCTCCATGGTCTGCTCCTCGCCACGGCCTTGCGGCACGTACGGCGCCGCCGGCGCGAACGCCGGCGCTGTCGCGAACGCCGACCCAAACGCGGGCCCGGCCGTCGCCGGGCGTGCGCCGTACGGAAAGTCCTGCTGCGGCACCGACAGGACCTCCGACACGCTCATGTCGTCGTCAAACACGTCCGTGGCGTCCTCCATGTCGACCTCGCTCTCGGTCTCGTCGTCCTCGTCGTCCTCGTCCGAGTCGTCCGAGTCGTACCGGCCGTACGTGTGGCTCTCGGGGATGACCTCGACCGCAAAGTCGCTCTGCCGGGCCGACCGCGGGTCAAACCGGAGCCCGCGGCGGCCTGGCGACTGGCCAAACCCGGCCGTCGGCGGCGGCAGGTTCTCCAGGTCGATCTCGGGGTCGAGCGCAAACGTGCTGCGGTCAGCTCGCTCGCTGTGGGGTCCACTCACTGCAGCGTCGCCTCTGGAGCAAAGCTCACGCGCCGGTTCATGTTGCGCTGGAAGTCGACCGACTTTTTCCGGTCATCGTCCTTCTTGTTCGAGACCTGCATGACACCGATGACGGTGTAGTTGTCATCGTTGACGTTGTACGACGGCTTGAGGATGCCGCGCGGCGTCTGGGGTCAGCCTGGCCGTGTCACCCGCTTACCGCGCTTGGCCTGCGGTACTTGTCGAGCGGGCGCTGGGCCTGCAACGGCGCAGCCTCATCGCCCGGACCCAAGCTCTTTGATCGCTTCCGGGTGGACGAGGCCGACGCAGTGACGTTCTCCTTGGCATCGGACGAAAACAGGGCCATGGACTTGCGCGTCCGCGGCGACCGCCGCCGGCTGGACGAAGAAGGATCCATGCCGCTGACGGCTGATGGGGGTGTGTCGCGCAGGTGAGGATGTTTGTCGCGTCGCTTGGACATTAGGCGCCGAATGGGGACAAGCGCGCGGCGCGGTAAACAAAGTCACGTGTTAGGTGACACGCTGGCGCCGTGGCGCGGCGGTCACCCGCGCAAACCCTACTAGGGCTCGGGCGCAAAATTTTTCGCAGTCACGCGCGAACGCCCGGCGGCCAACACCAAAAATTATACATCCCAGGTAGCCCTATAGATTCGTTCTGCAGTTCACTTCTCTGTATCAACAACTCATTTTACATCACCGTCAAAATGGCCACCGAATTGACCGTCCAGTCTGAGCGTGCTTTCCAGAAGGTGAGTGGGCTCGAGCCGGCGTCCGGCCGGACGCCGCGGCACCCGAGCAGCGGCTGACCGGGATCTAGCAACCCCATATCTTCCTCAACTCGAAGACCAAGGGCAAGAAGGCCAACAAGCGTTGGTACAAGGATGTCGGCCTTGGCTTCAAGACCCCCAAGGAGGCCATCCAGGGCCACTACATTGACAAGAAGTGCCCCTTCGTCGGCCTTGTCTCCATCCGCGGCAAGATCCTGACCGGAACCGTTGTCTCGACCAAGATGCACCGTACCGTCATCATCCGCCGCGACTACTTGCACTACGTCCCCAAGTACAACCGTTACGAGAAGCGCCACAAGAACATCGCCGCCCACCTGTCGCCCGCTTTCCGTGTCCAGGAGGGTGACGTTGTCACCGTTGGTCAGTGCCGTCCCATCTCGAAGACCGTCCGATTCAACGTCCTGCGCATCGCTGCTGCCGCTTCTGACGGCAAGAAGCAGTTCAGCAAGTTCTAGACGTGTTATAAAAGTTAATCGGTTGTGTTGTTTAGTCGGTTATGTAGTATTTATAATATAACAGCTTCCTTGTACATTGCCGCATTCACACATAGTTTCACGACAAGACAAATAAATATATCAGAGTACGTTTTTGGAGCCGACCTGCGACTGCGCGCGCTGCGCGCTAGTAGCTGCGCAGCTTGGACATGCCCAGGCTCTTGCGCCGCCGCCGCTCCGGCGGCACCGGCGTCGGCGTCGCGCTGTCGCTGTCGCGCGTCTCGTGCGTCGCGTGCGACTCCTCCGACGCCGACCGGTCCTCGGCCTTGTACACCTTCTGGCGCTGTTTTTTGCGCGCGCCGGGCAGATCCAGCGGCACGAACTTCATCGTTTTGTTGTTGTATCTAGCGTCAGCGCCGCGCACGCGTCCACCCACCCGTAGTCTATAAACAGCTCCTCGCCCGGCTTGATGTGCCGCCGCGAGAAGAACGCGATCCGGTGGATGCCGTTCACGAGCAGGATCCGCGCGTGGCAGTTGGGGTTCTGCCGCGAGTGGTTGATGAACCGCAGCTTGTTGCCGGCCTTCATCGAGTCCACGCACTGGTCTGGCGTCAGCTCTGCGCGCGCGCCCACGCACCCTTGGTCGACTCGAACAGGAACGACACGCCGCGCTTGTCGTAGATTTTGCTGTCGTCAGCCTCGCCGCGCGCGCGCGTACCCCCGCCGCTCAGCCTCGTCCTGCGAGATGAGCTCGCCCTTGTACTCGCCCAGGTACTCGTCCGGCCTCATGGGCTCGCCCACGAACAGGCCCCAGCCGGACACAATCGACCGGCCGAGGATGGTGCGCTTGCCGATGCCGCGCTGCAGGTTGACGTTGCGGCACAGCCGCTTGTCCTCGAGGATGTCGCGGTTCTTGGGGTCGAGGATGTCGTCCGCGCCGCACAGCCGGCACAGGTCCGGGTCGCACTCGCGGTTCCACTTGAAGCACGGGCACGCCGGCGTGCGGCACCGGCCGGCCGTGCACTGGCAGCCGCGCCACTGCCGCCGGCACCCCGAGCCGCACCCGCACGCCTTCTCGCACGTCACCTGGCTGAGCACGCACGGACACGTGTCGCCGCACGGCCCGTCGTGCATGCACGGGCTGACGTTGCCGCGCTTGAGGTGGTCGCCGCTGAGCGCGCAGTCGTCGGGGTACTGCAGCGGCGTCTTGCGCTTGCGCGCGGCCGCCGGCGCCGGGTAGACCGCGGTCGACGCGGGCGCGACCGCCGCCGCCCGCCGGCCCGGCACCCCGCCGTCCTCGGCCAGCCGCTGGTGGATCTCGGCGCACGGCCGGGCCAGGATCGTGGCCAGCAGGCACGCCGTGCGCGCGTTGGCGCGCATCACGCCGGCGGTCATGCGCACCATCGCGCGCTCCTCGTCCGTCCACGCCGCCGGCCGGCCCGCCGGCTTCTTGCGCTGCCGTCAGCGCCGCGCGCGCGCCACGTACCAGCAGAAAGCACTCGCGCGAGCACGCCTCGTCGTCCGGGAACATGTTCTGCGCCGCCGTCGACTTGTTGTGGTTCTTGAACTCGTGCACGTCCGCCGCCCGCGTCTCGCCGTCGGGCCCGACCGAGCTGTAGCCGGCGCCTGCGTCAGCGCGCCCGCGCGTCCACTCACTGTGCCACGGGCACTCGTGCATGCAGCAGAACGCGCACAGCAGCGACGCGTACGAGTCGATCGAGTACGGCGTCGCCTCGTCCGCCGCGCGCTCCGCGCGCTCCGCGCCCACCAGCGCCCCGTTGGGCATCAGCCCGAGGATGTCGACCACGTTCACGCCCGTGACCTCGCCGTACGCCCGGCAGAACTGCTCGACCCGGGCCGCCGCCCGCGCCTTGAGCCGCTCCGTGTGCCGCTCCAGCAGCTCCAGCCGCTTCTCGTCCACGTCGTCCTTGTCCGCGCCCGACACCCCCAGCAGCCGGCTCAGGCTCTCGCCCGTGCCGCTGTGGAAGAAGTACGACGCCAGCTGCAGCCGCGAGATCTCGCACCGGCCGATCAGCTCCCCGAACGACCGCGCCATGTACCGCGTTTCTGCGTCAGCGCGCCCGGCCGCCACGTACTCGCCAGCTGCAGCAGCTCCTGCAGGCTCCCGGTCCGGTCCTCGAAGGCCTCCTCCAGGTTCAGCCCGGCCTCTTCCTCGTTTTCGCCAAAGTACGGCAGGTACCGCAGGTACTCGTCGTCGTCCACCTGCACGTCCAGCGACAGCGGCGTGTAGTCCTTGTACAGCGGCAGCGTCTCCGTCAGCGGCAGCGCGACCGCCAGATGGCTGACGTGCTCGCGCGTGGGCGCGCTGCCCTCTTTGGCGTACGTCTGGCGTCAGCGCGGCGCCGCCGGCACTTACGTCGATCGTGAACCGCAGGCTGGTCGCGCCCGGCGCCGCCGTCGGCGTGAACTGCATGATCGAGTGCCGCCCGTGGCCGGCCGCCTGGGCCGCCAGCTGCTCGCTCATCTGCGCGGCCTTGGTCCGCGCGGCCACGAGCAGGCCCTGTTGTCAGCTCCGCCGCGCGCCCACTCACGTCCACCAGCCGCTCCTGCTTGCTCCGCAGCTCGGCCATGTACATCTTGAGGTCGCGCCGGAGCGCGTCCTCGTCAAAGTCGCCCGGGGTGGTCGCCATGGGGCGCTGCTGCCCGTACTGCCGCGTCGTGAGGTCTATCAAACAATCGTGCGGCTCGCCGTGCGGCTCGTGCGGCTCACGCATGATTCTCCCACACGCCCGCGCTGTGCTTAGGCCGCCAAATTTTTTCTACCAAACAACACGCCAGCCGTCGATTTGCCGCCACCAGCGCGCAATTCGCCGTGACCGCCCGAGACATGGCCGACAGAGGCGCGCAGACGCTGGCGCTGTGGGAGGTGAGCTGCGCGCGCTGCGGCGGCGCTGACCCAGACCGAAGAGTTCTACGGCCCCGTAACGGCCCTGGCCTTCCACGGGCCGCTGCTGCTCGTGGGCCAGGGCGTCACCGTGCGCGTGTACGAGTGGGCGAGCGGCCGGCTGGCAGCGCGCTGGCGCGTGTCGGCGCGCAACAAGGTGCACGGCATCGCAATCGGTACGTCGACGGCGGGACAAGCTGACGCAGGCCGCCGACGAGTGCTAGTCTGGGGCTCAGAATCGTTCGCGTTCATCGCGACGGACGCGCTGACGGCCGGCGGGGTGGCGGCCGAGTTCGCTGCGCACGACTGGATCATTGCGGGCGCGTGGGATCAGGCGGATCGGGCGTGCCTGTTGACGACACACAACCAGCTACTGCGGCTGGACGACGGCTGCGAGAACGTGGTGTCGGTGGTGGCGTGCGACGTGCGCTGCATCCTGTACTCGGCCACGATCGCCGTGCGCGGCGCGGACGTGCTCGTCGCGGCCGGCACGGTCTTTGGGTCGATCGTGGTCTGGAACGCGGGCGACGCGAGCGTGGTGCACGACCTGACCGGCCACGAGGGCTCGATCTTCCACGTGCAGGTGTCGGCGGACGGCCGGCACGCCGTGTCGTGCTCGGACGACCGCTCGATCCGGCTGTGGGACCTCGAGACGGGCGGCTGCGTCGCCGTCGGCTGGGGCCACCTCGCGCGCATCTGGGAGCTGCGGTTCCGCGGCGACGACGTCGTGTCGGTGTCCGAGGACTGCACGGCGCGCGTGTGGACGCGCGACGGCGACAGGCTGCGGTGCACGCAGGTGCTCGAGGGCCACACCGGCAAGAACGTGTGGGCGCTCGGGCTGGGCGGCGGCGGCGCGGTGGCCGCCACGGGCGGCGGCGACGGCCGCGTGGTGCTGTGGGACCTCGACCGCCAGGCCCGCGCGGCCGGCGGCCACGAGTGCTGGGAGTTCGCCGAGATCGCGGGGCAGGTCGGCGCCGACTGCGGCGCCATCAAGCACTACGTCGCGCTGAGCATGGCCCGGTCCGTGTTCACGACCGCCGGCGGGTACGTGCTGCTGTACGACGGCGACCGCGCGCGGTGGTCGGCCGTGCTGCACGACCCGCGGCTGTCGAGCTACAGCCAGCTGCAGGGCTGGCCGGGCACGGACTTTGCCTGCGTTGGCGACCGCGCCGGCAACGTCTTCGTGGTCGACGCCACGGGCGCGCGGCCGCCGCTGGTCGTGGCGGCCGCGCGGCCGCGCAAGGTGACCGAGCTCGTGGCCGTCCGCCACGGCGACGCGCTGTACATGCTCGTGCAGTTCGCCAACGAGGCCTCGCTGGCGGTGCACGCGGTCGCGGCGACCGCGGCCGGCTTCGAGCTGCGCGCCACGCACACGCTCGCGCTGCCGCCGACGTTCCCGATCGCGTCCGCGCTCGTGCACTCGGCCGGCGGCGTGCTCTTTGTGGGCTCGCGGTTCGGCGCGCTCGCCGTCTACGACCTGGCGGGCGGCCCCGAGCCGCACTGCTTCCGGCGGGTCGTCTCGGACGACTGCATGACGAGCATCACGCGCGTGGCCGACGGCCCCGGCGCGGCCGAGCTGCTGGTCACGTCCCGCAGCGGCTCGTACGGCATCTGCTCGGTCGAATTCGGCCGCGGCCCGCCCCGCCTCGTCCGCCGGCACGCCAACAAGATCCCCCGGGGCGGCATCGAGGGCGCGCGCGTGCACAACGGCCACGTCCTCGTCTGGGGCTTCCGCAGCAACCTGTTCTTCATCTGGGACGAGACCGAGCAGTACGAGATCATGGCCGAGGTCTGCGGCGGCCCGCACCGCCACTGGCAGCTCGTCACCGACGGCGACGACTACGCGTTCATGTACACCAAGACCCTGCAGGTGTACCGGACGCGCTCGGTCGCGACGGCGCCGTTTGCGCGCGGCATCGTCCAGAACGGCACGCACGGCCGCGAGGTCCGCGCGGTCGCCGTCAGCCCGCACGCCACCGCCGGCTACCGGCTGGTGGCCACCGGCTCCGAGGACACGTGCCTGCGGCTGTCGAAGCTGCACGCGTCCGGCGAGCTCGAGATGCTGTGCTCGCTGCGCAAACACGTCTCGGGCGTGCAGCAGGTGCTGTGGGCGCCCGCCGGCGACGTGCTGTTCTCGTCCGGCGCGCGCGAGGAGCTCTTTGCGTGGAACGTCGCCGAGGCCGCCGGCCGCTGGAACATCGTCCCTGCGGCCGCCGCGCCGCCGGCGGCCGCCGTGCCGGACCTGCGCGTCATGGACTTTGCGGTCGTGCCCGCCGGCGCCGGCCGGTTCGTCGTCCCGGCCGTGTACTCGGACTCGACCGTGAGGGTCTGGGTCTACGACGTGGCCGCGGCGTCGTTCGGCCTGGCCGCCGCCGGCCGCTACAAGACGTGCTGCATCTTCAAGACCGGCCTGGCCGTCGTCCGCGGCCGCGTGTTTGTCCTCGCCGGCAGCTCGGACGGCTTCGTGACGTGCTGGGACGTCACGGCCGCGCTCGCCGGCGCCGTCGACGTCGTCGCCGCCGGCCTCTGCGCCCGCGCCGTCGTCGCCGTCGCCGACCTGCCGCCGCCGCTCTGGTCCGTCGCCGTCCACCAGTCCAGCATCCGCGCCATGCTCCTCCTCCCCGGCGCCGTCACCGCCATCGTCACCGGCGGCGACGACAACAGCATCGCCTACACAACGGTCGCGCTCGGCGACGCCGCGCCCGCGGTCGTCTCGCGTCTGCCGAGCGCGCACGCCTCCACCGTCACGGACATTGCGCAGCTCGCGCCCGACGTCGTCGTCTCGTGCGCCGTCGACCAGCGGCTCAAGCGCTGGGCCCTCACGCCCGCCGGCCTCGTCGCCGTTGCCGACCAGTACACGGTCGTCGCCGACACCGGCTGCCTCGACACCTTCGACTTCCAGGGCCGCCGGGCGGTCGTCGCGGCCGGCGCCGGCCTGGCCGTGGCCCTCATGTAGATACTGTACATACCCTGTACCATACGGACTAATGCGAACGACGTTGTATTATGCTATGTACTACTCGGCGCGGTTGAGGTACGGCACCGTCGAGGCCTTGTTGATGGTCTCGACCACGTCCTTCTGCACGAGCGGGGTCTGGGTCAGCTAGGCCTGCGGCCGACGTACCGTGATGCTGCCCTGGACACACGACAGGTAGTTCTTGAGGGTGTTCTTGCACTGCGACGGCGCAGAGACCTCGGAATCGACGTGGTAGCAGATCATGAGCTCCTGGAAAGCTGCCGGTCAGCGGTGTTGGGGGTCGGCAGCCGCGGCCGGCACTGGCGCGCAGACAGGGCCACAGCGGCCCCGCGCAGGTCAGAGCCGGCGAGCGCGCTGAGAGCCGGCGTCGCGCAAAAAAACTCACAGGCAAAGCACTTTCCGGGGCCGCCATTGCGTCCGAATCCCGACGACATCGTGTCTGTGTTTTGTGCTGATGGGTGCTCCTGGTGTCCGGCTCGCGACGGGTCCGGCAAATCTGGGTGCGTGAACGGAGATGGTTTCGTTGCTGGGCGGACGATGGAGCGAAGAATTGACAAAGGCCCGGCGGTGATTGGCGGGCGGGCGTGTCACGACAGGGTTACCGGCGGCGGTGTGGACGGCGGAGGGCAACGGGGCCGGAATGTCACGCCGGGCGGGCAGGGGTCAGACGGCGGCGCCGGAGCCCGCGGTGTCAAACTCCCAACCCTGGGTGACACCAGGGCTGTGGAGATGCAAACACTACGCCAGAAAAAAAAATGCAAAAACGCAGCTACGACGACGACCGTCAGCAGTAACACCCTGCGGAAGCGTTATTCCGTCGATGTTCAAACGCAAGCCAGACATGGGGTTCACCGGTGAGTTGGATGGCGCGGGCGCGCGGGCGGATGGCCGTCGGCGCGCCGACGCGGGCGCGACAGATCTGACGGCAGGAACCAACAATATCCCGCTGGGCAGCCGGCGCCGGGGCGCGGACGCCCCCATGCCGGCGTACCCCCCGCCGCCGTCGCCGCCGCCGCCGCCGGGCGATGACATGCCGCCGCCGCCGCCCGGGGACGAGCCGCCGCCGCCGCCGCCGCCGCCGGGCGGGCTCTCGCTCGACGACCTGTTCACGCCGGAGATCACGGGCGAGGAGCGGCGGCGGGGCCGGTCGCCGACGCGGGACGCGGACGCGGCGCGGCGCAAGCGCAAGCGGCGCAGCCGGTGGGCGCCGGTGGAGGACAACCGGGTGGCCGAGCTGATCAGCCTGCCGATGAAGATCACGGGCAGCATGACGCCGGAGCAGGTCGAGGTAGGCACACGCGCGCGCGGCGCTGACAGCAGGCGTACGTGCTCACGCTGCGCATCGAGGAGATCTCGCAGAAGCTGCGGATCGGCGACATCATCCCCAAGGACAGCGAGCGGTAAGTGCCGCGCCGGGCGCGCTGACGCCAGGTCGCCCTCGCCGCCGCCGCAGTACGACGCCAACGGCAAGCGGATAAACACGCGCGAGTTCCGGTACCGCAAGAAGCTCGAGGACGAGCGGCACCGGCTGGTCGAGAAGGCCACCAAGACAATCCCGGACTACAAGCCGCCGGTGGACTACCGCCGGCCGCTCAAGACCCAAGAGAAGGTCTTCGTGCCCGTGAACGAGCACCCCGAGATCAACTTCAGTCCGTCCCCATTTTTCTTTTCTTTGCTGCGCGCGGCGCGCAGCGCCGCGCCGCTCCTCGTGTGAACCTCTCTAACTCTAGGGCAGTCGGACAGCTGATCGGACCGCGCGGCAACACGCTGAAAAAGATGGAGACCGAGTCGGGCGCGCGCATCGCCATCCGCGGCAAGGGCTCGGTCAAGGAGGGCAAGGGCCGGTCCGACGCGGCCTACACGTCCAGCCTCGAGGAGGACCTGCACTGCCTGGTCATCGCCGACACCGAGGAGAAGGTCCAGAAGGCCATCGACCTGATCAACAAGGTCATCAAGGCGGTACGTACCGTCGCCCGCCCCGCTGACCCCAGGCCGCCTCCATCCCCGAGGGACAGAACGAGCTCAAGCGCAACCAGCTGCGCGAGCTGGCCGCGCTCAACGGAACGCTGCGCGACGACGAGAACCAGGCCTGCCAGAACTGCGGAGAGATCGGCCACCGCAAGTACGACTGCCCGAACGCGCGCAACTACACGGCGAACATCATCTGCAGGAACTGCGGAAATGCGGGTCATTTCGCTCGGGACTGTAGGGAGCGGCCGGACCCGTACGCCCGCTACGCCAGCGCCGGTGGCGCAGGCGGCGGCGGCGGTCGTGGCGGTGGCTACGGAGGCAACCAGAACGACCAGGAGTACGAGAAGCTCATGCTCGAGCTCAACGGCCGCGAGCCCGGCGCCGGCCCGCGCATGCTCGAGGGCGGGCCACCGAGCGGCGCGCCCTCCGGACCCCGCGGCGGCGACCGCTACGACCACGGCAACGGCGGCTTCCGGCCCGACGAGCGCCAGCCGCCGTCGGGCCCGTCCGGCGGCGCGGCCCCGCCGTGGGCCCGCCGCTCACAGGGCGGCGGCGCGCCCCCGCCGTGGGCGCGCTAGACGCCCCGCTGGCTACCGGCACCGGCCGGTGCCGGCCAGGCCGGCCCAAAAAAAGGCTGCTCGATCGATCCGGCCGCCGCGCCGGCGGCGGCCAGCTCGGCGCACCACCGACGCTCCTAGTCTATAGTTTTTATGGTGTAATCTACGTTCGACGATCCACGAGCGTGCCGACCGGCCGGCGGCGGGGCACCTGGCGAGCCACCTGGCGGCCTGCCGTTGGCGACCCCGCCGGCTGGAACGGCGCCGAGCACGCGCCCAGCCCGCCGGCAGGCCGCGCTGCAGGTGCACTGCGCCCAGCAGGCGCTGGACGGCTGCCGGCCCATGTGCGCCTTGGCCGCGGACATGCAGCGGACGCATGCCGACCCCAGCGCAACGGTCTGGCCAATGCGCGTGCGTGCTCGCCCGGCTCGCCGCCTGTTGTCAACGGCCGGCCCGCGAGCCGGGGTCGCCGTCATGTGCCAGGCACGGCCCGCAGGCCGCGTCGTTGGGGCCTGCAGGCCGCGCGAGATAACCCGCGAGGCCTAGGGCCGAGCTAGCAGCTAGCGGCCGGCCGATCGAGGTCGATGCCGATCCGCGACGGCGGCCTGCACAACGGTCGTGGCCGGCCGTGGCCAGCCGCACGGCTGCCTGGTGCGGCGGCGGCAGCAGCAGTGGCCGTGCAGCCCAAGACCAGCCGACCTGCGGCCGGCGGCCGGCGGGCTGCGGCTCTTGCGGGAGCTGCGGGCACAAACGCTGGCGCAGAGTCTGCAGGGCCTGCAGCGACGCACGTCTTGCAGCCGAGGCGGCCACGGACCCATCGCGCCCGCTGGGGCCGGCAGATAGCGGGCCACGTTTTGTGGAGGCCACCTCATCTGGTTGGACTATGAAGTGTCATCGGACGCGGCGCGACGCAGTGGCCGCCGACGCATCTGGCCGCACCCAGGCTGCACGATGCCCTGCAGGCTGAGGCTGCGGTGACGCAGTGGCGTCGCCGCGCGGCGGGCGAGATAAGTCGCGGCGCGGCCGATGGCGGCGCGGGGAGGACGTGGGCTGGCGTCGACCGGCGGGCGGTGGGCGGTGGGCAGCGCGCTGATGGGGGGCGCGATCGCCAGCGGCGCGAATCGCGGCGGCGGTCGCGGCCAGAAAGACAGTCTCAGGGCGCGAGGGCGAGCCCTAAACACGGCGAGACAAGCCCTAGAGGCGGCACCAGCCACGGTGTGGCTCTGTGACGCAACCGCGGGTCAGGAAGGCGGGGCGGAGGGGTATGCAGTCGCCACGCGGGTCGGGTCGGATGGCGTGGCGGTAAGACACGGTGCATAAACGTGCTAGTGGCGCTAGGCGACGGCTGGGCGGCGGATGAGGGGGAGCGCCGCGGCCCGGCAGACGAGCAGCGATCCGGCGTGGTGGACGCAGGATCATGCAAAGTGAGACAACAGAAGCGTGGTATTTGGGGCTGAGCGTTCGCTGGAAGCATGCCGGTCGTTCCATGGCCACGGGTGAAATTAGGCTTTTCATTTTAGAATTTGGCAGGTCGAGCTTGTTTGCGACACCCAGTGCTAGGCCTAGGGCTGATCGAATGCGACAGGATTAGCGGCGCCGCGTGGGCGTGCTGCGTTGTTAGAGCGAGCGCCCATGCGGGCGCGGAGCATTGTGTCTGCGTGATACGTCTGGAACAGGGGCTATGCTGCACGAAAGGTGGCTAGACCATGACGCAGTATAGTGAGCGGGCCCTAAACACGCGCGCACGTTTGTGGAAAGCGGCGCGCCCAGGAGCCGGCCGGCCGATAGCACGCACGCGGCGGCCGCAGACGGCCTAGGATCGGCAAGCGAGCGTGCTAGCGGCGGCCGCGGCCGGAGACAACCGCCGGCGACGCGCGCGGTAGCGGACGGGCCGCGGGGCGGGCGGCGACGGCGGCCGCGGCCAGGGGCCGATGCCGGCGCAGGCGGCCGTGCGGCCGGGCGCGGGCGGCAGCGCGGTGGCGGCGTACGGGACGGGCGCGCCGCCGCGGCCGCCGCCGTATCTCGGGCGGATCCGAGCCGGGTCCGTGCAGGTCCGTGACGGGTCCGCGACGGGTCCGCCATGGGTCCGCGAGTCCGCGCGAGGACCGGACGGGTCCGGCGTTCCTGGCGGCTCTGCGGGCCCGCCAGCGTCTGCCCGGACCCGCTCACGCGGGCTGACCCCTCGCGCGGCGCCTCTTTGGCGCGTCTTTGGCGCGCCATGGCGGCCCTACGAGCGTCCGGCCGGACCCGTTGTCGGCGCCAGCGCCGCACCAGCGTTGCGCCAGCGCGGAGGCGTTGCCACGAGGGCGCGGCCAAGCACCCCTCGCCGGCCTACGCCAGACGCCTGCGGCGCCCGCCCACCAGCGCCGGCGGCCTCTGACGTCCGTTGCCGGCCTGCAGGCCGTCTGCAGGCCGCTGCGGGCCGTCTGCAGCCATGACTGCTGTTGACGACAGCGATGGACGCCCTCCCCGCCTTGCCGCTTTCGTCGATGATGTGTTTCACCTTATCGACCGGCCCGGTGGCTCGACACACTAGTACTATGTCATCCGCATAACCTGCATGTGCTCTAGAATAAATTGTAGGTCCGGACTAGCGCGACACTGCCCGGTCGAGTAGCACTAGATGCCCGTCTCCACTAGCGCATTCGTGTTGAGACGCCCACGAGACGCGCTAGCTGCTCGGGGCGCGCCAAGTGGTGTGCCTGCCTGCTTTGCGCTCGCTGCGCCCCTCTAGCCGCTTCCAGCGCTTCGCAGCCGCATTTCAGCCAGGAGCATCAAATTCTTTCCTTCGCAGAGTCTTCCTCAGCCTTTCCTCTCCTGGTAATTCCCAAACAACTAAATTGCACTACATCATCCCTCCTTCCTCACGTCCCCTCGCTGGGCGCCGTACGCAGCGCCCGTATAAATATTTTATTAATATCCCTCAGACGGTTACACCCTACACTGCAATACCCAGAGATTCTAATATTCCTGCCGAGCTAGCCCTCGAACTGTCCGCGGCCAGTAATATATTAGGCAGCCATCGCTGGATAGTGTTTAGTCTGGAAGCCCGGCCAGCAGCACGCAGACGCGTTCTTGTCGGACAAGCTGCTTGGTACGAACGCCCGATAGCTTCGCTTCCCAGGCCGCCCGGCTCATATATATTCACACGCCCTCCGCCTCGACCCCGCTGCTGCTGCACCGTCCTGCCTGTTCCCTCTTGACTCTCTGCCGACCATGTGCCGCGACACCTACTACAGCTACACGGCCTGCCGACACAAGACGTACATCGGCCGGACACGTTGCAAGATCGGCCGCGACTTCATCGGCGCGTGCAGCGACATACACAGCGAGTTTGTGCCGGACGGCGCACGCTGCGACGACTGCCTGCGGACTTATGTCCGCCAGAAATACGGCGATCGCTCGTCGTCCGCTGCCGGCGCTGCCGGCGCGCCTGCGCCGGCGCAGGCCGCCGCCGCGGCCACCAAGCAGCCGTCGGGCGCGCGGATCCCCAAGTCGAGCTCGTCGCGGCGGGTGCCGCTGTTCAGCAGTAAGAAGTGAGCCGCCGCGCAGGAACGCGGGGCTGCCAGGAACCGAAAGTTTGCATGGCCTGCCACCCCCACTCCGGCCACGCGCTCGCCCGGCCCCTCGAACCTTATACCCAACCGACGCCGGCCGACGTCTCGCGTGCGGCGCACAGATGTCGGCCCGCGAATCGGCCCCCGGATCGGCCCCGCGACGAGTCGGACCACGTGTCCGGCGGCCCGTCGCTTGCATCTAGACCGGTTTTTGCTGTTGGCGTTTAAAGCATTGTACGACCACCGCTCACGCATATTCATAGACGTGGCTACTTAATTTCTCATGATTGCATTCCTGTATTACTAGGCTGGCTTCGCTGTAAATTTTTGTATACGAATACATCTCCCGACTACGATACAACAAGAGTCACTAGCCCGGGCGGCGGCGGCATCGGCATCGCTCTGTTGGCGCCAGCGGCGGAGGTTTAGGCGTGCCGCGTGCCGATAAGGTGCATGCGCATGTCCGCATAACCCGCCGCGGCCGGGGCACGCCATCTGTTCTGGGCTGCACCCGTGCAGCGGGCGACAGCGTGCGGAGCCGCGACTGGCTGGGCCGTCTAGTGCGCCGAAGCGGGCCAAATGAGTTCTCGTCTGGTCTATCGTACATGTACCAAAAAGAAGAAATTAAAATAAATTAGCCCTCGTGGCACGCTGGTGCCACATTGGGCCCGCTGCACCTGCCAGGGGCCGGGTGCCAGCGTCCGGCGGGTGCAGGCGCGAGCGCAGGCGCCGGGGCGCCTTGCCGGCGCCACGGCCGGGGGCTGGGTCGCCACCGCGGCCGCCGTTGGCGGGCGCGGCTAGGCAAAGTGGATGCCGACCTGGTGAAACGCGTAGAGCAGCTTGAGGAAGTCGGCCTCGTCGCACTTGCCGGCGCGCTTCTCGCCCAGGCCCGTCTCGGTTAGGACCTTCTCGACGAGTTCCTTGACGAGGTCCTTGCCGTCTTTGCCGTCGGGCATGATGACGTCGTTCTGCGCGCAGTACGTGCGGTAGTTGCGCTCGAGAATGTCCAGGATCGCCGTAGACTTGAAACCGGCCGAGATGGTCTTGTTCTTGCGCACGAAACAGATGCGCAGCAGGCCGTCCCACTCCTCAAAGTCGATCGGCGGCCGCGGGTTCTTGGGCTCGATGCGCACGACCGACGACTCGACCTGGGGCGGCGGCCGGAAGTTGTTCTTGCCGACCTTCATGATGTGCGTGACGTGCGCCCACATCTGCACGTTGACGCTCAGCCGGCAGTACAGGCTGTCGCCGGGCCGCGCGACCAGCCGCATGGCGAACTCGCGCTGGAACATGAGCACCGACACCCGCGGCGGCCGCGGCAGGTTCAGCAGCTTGAACACCAGCGGCGACGAGATCTGGTAGGGCGTGTTGGAGATGCAGATGTCGTGGTACGGCAGCTCGGCCTTGATCACGTCGCCCAGGATCACCTCGAGCTTCTTCTGCTCGGGCTTGCCCTGCACACGCTTGGTCACCTCGGCGGCCATGCGCGGGTCCATCTCGACTGCGATCACCTTGCGGGCGCGCTCGAGAATCTTGACCGTCAGGTTGCCTGTGCCGGGGCCGACCTCGAGCACGACGTCCGACGGCTTGACCTCGGCCTTGTCGACGATGCCCTGCGCGATCATGGGGTTCTTGAGCAGATGCTGGCCCAGCCCGGTGTTCATCTTGAACAGGTTGAGCCGCTCGGCCGTGCTGGCCGTGCCCTTGCTGCCGGCCTTGCTGGCCGGGCTGCCGTACGGCGACGCGCCGCCGGCGGGCTTCTTTGCGCTGGCGACCTTGCCCATTGTGTGCCGGGCAGGAGCGCAGACGGGGGGGATCGGGGGGTATCCGTCGGTGTTTGGTAGCCGTCCGACCGCTTGGTCGTGTACGGGCCGCTGTGCGGGCGACCGTTCGAGCCGCGTGGGGGTACCTGCTTGGTAGCGTGAGCTAGCCGGAAGAGTCGCTGATCGGCCGTGTCCCGGTCTGCTGGGTCGGCGTCGTACGTGAGAATGTTTGGTAGGCCTCTGATCCGCCGCTTTGACGCTGCACGACGAAAAAAAAAATTTGGCAAAAGTTGGGAGTTCGGCGGGCGGTGCCGCGGCGTTGATGCACTTGTGCGCCGCCGCCGAAAAATCTCAGCGGCCAGACTTCCGTTCGCACCGGCGGCACAAGCGACGCAGAGCGACGTACCACGCGGAATCCACACCATGTTTGCGCCGCGACGGGACTTTCTCAACGAGCAGGCGCCCGACAACTACGTGCCCGGTCTGGGCCGCGGCGCAACCGGGTTCACGACGCGATCGGACATCGGTCCGGCCAAGGAGGGCCCGACAGAGGATGCGATCAAGGCCGCGCTGGCCAAGCGCGCGGAGCAGCTCAAGAACGGCGACGACGACGACGACGACGGCCGGTTCGAGGACAACGACAACGAGGAGGGCCTGTTTGCGTCCGGCACGTACGACGAGGACGATGAGGAGGCCGACCGGATCTACCGCGAGGTGGACGCCAAGATGGACCTGCGGCGGCGGGCGCGGCGCGAAGCGCGCGAGAAGCGCGAGCAGGAGGAGTACGAGCTCAAGAACCCGAAGATCTCGAAGCAGTTCGCGGACCTCAAGCGCGCGCTGTCGACGGTGACGGACGAGGAGTGGGCGGCGATCCCGGACGTGGGCGACCTGACGGGCAAGAACCGGCGGTCGCGCAAGATGATGCAGCAGCAGCAGCGGTTCTACGCCGTGCCGGACTCGGTCATGTCGGGCGCGCGCGACCAGGCGGCGACGGACGCGGCCGCGGCGGACGAGACGGACGGGACGGCGACCGAGACCAGCGGGATCCTGACGGACTTCCGGCAGATCTCGTCCGCGCGCGACAAGATGCTGGGCATGAAGCTGGACCAGGCGGGCACCGAGTCGGTCGTGCGCGGCGGGACCGCGTCCGTGGCGGGCACGTCGACGTCGATCGACCCCAAGGGCTACCTGACGTCGCTGTCGAACAGCATCATCAAGAGCGACACCGAGATCGGCGACATCCAGAAGGCGCGGATGCTGCTCGAGTCGGTGATCAAGACGAACCCGAAGCACGCGCCGGGGTGGATCGCGGCCGCGCGGCTGGAGGAGATCGCGCAGAAGCCGGCGACGGCGCGCAAGCTGGTCCAGCAGGGCTGCGACAACTGCCCGACGAACGAGGACGTGTGGCTGGAGAACATGCGGCTGAACACGCCGGCGCACGCGCGCATCATTGTGGCCAAGGCGGTCAAGTTCATCCCCAAGAGCGTCAAGCTGTGGCTCGAGGCCATGGCGCTCGAGACCGAGCCGCGCGCCAAGAAGTCGATCGTGCGCAAGGCGCTCGAGAACATCCCGCAGAGCGTCACGCTCTGGAAGGAGGCCGTCAACCTCGAGACGGACGAGGCGGACGCGCGGATCATGCTCGCGCGCGCGGTCGAGCTCGTGCCGCTGTCGGTCGAGCTGTGGCTGGCGCTGGCCCGGCTCGAGACGGACGAGAACGCGCGCAAGGTGCTCAACAAGGCGCGGCAGGCCGTGCGCACGTCGTACGAGATCTGGGTGGCCGCCGCGCGGCTCGAGGAGCAGGCCGGCAACGTCGGCCGCATCGACGTGATCATGAAGCGCGGCGTGGCCGAGCTGCAGCGGCACGGCGGCCTGCTCGAGCGCGAGCAGTGGCTGACCGAGGCCGAGAAGTGCGAGGAGGAGGGCGCCGTGCTCACGTGCCAGGCCATCGTGCGCGTCACGCTCGGCCAGGGCCTCGAGAACGAGGACGACGCCGAGAAGGTCGACGTGTGGATGGACGACGCGCGCGGCGCGATCGCGCGCGGGTCGTACGGCACGGCGCGCGCCATCTACGCGTACGTGCTGCGCGTGGCCAACAGCACGGCCGCCTGGCGCGCCGCCGCCGAGCTCGAGCGGTTCCACGGCACCAAGGACGCGCTGTTCGAGGTCCTCGACAAGGCCGTCGAGGCGTCGCCGCAGTCTGAGGACCTGTGGCTGCTCTACGCGCGCGAGAAGTCGGCGTCGGGCGACGTCGACGGCGCGCGCGCGTCGCTCGGCCGCGCGTTCGAGTTCAACCCCAACAACGAGAACATCTGGCTGACGGCGGTCGACCTCGAGGTCGACAGCCGCGAGTACGCGCGCGCGCGCGTGCTCCTGGCGCGCGCCCGCCAGGAGGCCAAGACCGAGCGCGTGTGGATCAAGTCGGTCGTGCTCGAGCGCCAGCTCGGCGCGGCCGAGAACGCCCTCCAGCTGCTCGCCGCCGCCCTCCAGGCGTTCCCGGCCTCGGCCAAGCTGCACATGATGAAGGGCCAGATCTACGAGGCCGAGGCCAAGGTGCCCCAGGCCCGCGAGGCCTACCTCGGCGGCACCAAGGTCGCCCCGCGCAGCGTGCCGCTCTGGGTCCTGCTCGCCCGCCTCGAGGAGGCCCACGGCTCGGTCGTCCGCTGCCGGTCCGTCCTCGAGCGCGCCGCGCTCGTCAACGCCCGCAACGAGACCATCTGGCTCGAGCGCATCCGCGTCGAGGTCCGCGCCAAGAACGAGGCCCAGGCCAAGATCCTCTGCGCCAAGGCCCTCCAGGAGTGCCCGGCCTCGGGCCGGCTCTGGGCCGAGTCCATCTGGATGGAGCCGCGCACGCAGCGCAAGGCGCGCTTCGTCGACGCCCTGCGCAAGTGCGAGGGCGACCCCACCCTCGTCGTCGCCGTCGCCCGGCTGTTCTGGGCCGAGCGCAAGCCCGACAAGGCCCGCAGCTGGTTCGAGCGCGGCATCAAGGCCGACGCCGACGTCGGCGACTCGTGGGCCTGGTTCTACAAGTTCCTCGGCCAGTACGGCTCCGCCGACGACCGCGCCAGCCTGCGCGACCAGTTCCTCGTCACCGACCCCAAGCACGGCGAGGTCTGGGCGCGCGTCCGCAAGGACGTGCGCAACTTCGGCAAGACCCGCGCCGAGCTGCTCGAGCTGGCCGCGGCCGAGCTGCGCTGATGTACGATAGACACTAACTGTACACTACTCCAGCCCGTCCGAGTCGTCCGCGTCGCCGTCCCACTCGAGGGACTCGGCCCGGCGCTGGACGTCGGCCAGCCCAGACACCTCCGCGACAAACGCGGGCTCGTTGAGCGCGCGCCGCACAAACGCCCACCCGTCCGCCGCCCACCCGTCGACCACCGCCGGCGAGCACGCCGAGCAGCACGAGTAGCTCTGGCCGGTCATCTTGAGCGTGCTGAACCCGCCCAGGTACCCGCGGATCTGGTGCGGCAGCTCGCTCAGCACCGTCTCGGCCCCGGCCGGCGCCGCCGCGCCCAGCTCGTGCTGCACGACCGACACGAGCAGCTCGGCCGCGGCGCCGCTGGCCAGCAGCGCCGCGCCCGGCCGCGTGACCGTGCACATCTGGTCGAGCGAGCGGTCGGTGAGCGAGTCGGTGGGCGCGACGACGTCGTTGCAGAAGTAGCAGCCCAGCCGGGCCGCGCCCTGGCTCGGCACGCCGTGCCGCATCACCAGGTACGAGTCGAACCCGAGCGCCGCGTTGATCACGAGCTTGTTGCGCGCCGCGCCGATCAGCGTGGGCAGCCAGCGCGCCTCGCGCGAGTCCATCAGCAGGAAGACCGCGTCGTGCCCGTCGATCAGCTCGACCAGCTGGTCGTGCTCGGCGCGCTGGCGCTCCTCGGCCGTGACCGGGTGGCCGGCCATGGCCACCGACAGCATGTGCCCGTGCGCGTCGACGCCGGGGTAGATCTTGCGGAGCGCCTCGGCCGCGGTCGCGGCCTTGGGCCGCCCGCCGTCGACGCAGTCGTCAAACACAAACAGCGGCTGCCGGACGGGGTTCGAGAACGCGACCGTGCCGTTGTCGACGAACGTGACCGTGCGCACGCCCCAGCCGACGAGCGCGCGCGCCACGTAGCTGCCGAGCGTGCCGGCGCCGAGCAGCAGGCACCGCGTGTGCTTGATGCGGTCCAGGTCCAGCGACGGCACCAGCCGCCACCGCATGAGCTTCAGGTTGAGGTCGACGGCCTGGTCCATCAGCCGCCGGGGGTCCATCAGCGGCGCCAGGTCCGACACCTTCGGCGTCAGCTTGTTGGCCGCGTTGCGCTCCCAGCCCGTCACCCGCAGCGGCACCGCCTGCCCGTGGGCGAGCGCCAGCCAGCGCGACCGCGTGCGCGACCCGGCGTCGTCCCGCAGGCACAGCACGTCGACCGCGGCCGCGCCGCGCGCGGCCGCAAACGCCAGCAGGTTGCGCAGCGGCCACCCGGGATGGTCGCCTTTGGCCGGGTCGACGAAGCCCACGCGCAGCCGCCCGGCCTCCACGCCGGCCGACGCCAGCGGCGCCACCGCGCCGTCCGCGCCGACCGCGAAGAACCCGCGCTGCCGCGCGTCCGCGGGGCGCCACCCGTAGTAGCTCTCGACGACGGCCTCGGCCGCCGGCACCGGCCCGGCCGGCCCGGCCGCCCACTCCGAGTGCACCGCCGGAAACGCGAACCAGTAGTAGAACCTGTACTTCTTGAGGTCCGAGAACGACAGCACCACAAAGCTCGCCAGCACGGCGGGATCGCCGCCGGCGGCGCCCGTCTTGAGCGCCTCGTCGAGCTGCCGTCAGCGTCGCCGCGCCCGCACGTACCTCGCCGCCACGCCGCGCCAGCAGCGCGTTCTTGTCGTACCGCTTGAACTCCTCCAGCGTGTTGACGTTCACCAGCACACCCGCGGCGGCCACGTCGCCGTCGCCGCCCTCAAACGACGCCCGCGACACGTCCATGATCGCCGGGCCGCCCGCCGAAACCGCGTACGAGCCCGTCAGCGGCACGTCCGCGGTGTCCAGCCGAGACACGTCCAGCTTGTGAGCCGACAGCGCATGGAAGAACGTCGGGTCGGCGTGCGACTGGAACGGCACAAACTGCAGAGCCATTTCGTGGTAGAGTTGCGGACAGCGCGCGGGCGGTCAAGTCCCAACGCCGCCGCACGGCGTGCGGCGCACGTGACGGCCGCCTGCCCGCAGGCACCACCTCGACGGAGCCGCTGGAGGCTGGCGCGTGGCTGTGCGTGGCTGCTCTGCGGGCAGTGCCACGAGCACAGCCACGCACGAGCCCCGGCGGCGACTCCGAGGGTGGCTGCCCTGGGCAGGTGCTCGTAGCAGTGCACTGCCACTAGAGACGGTACATCAGCCACGCACAAGCCTCCGGCGGCGACTCCGTCGAGGTGGCTGCCCTGCGGGCAGGCTGCACGTAGCCGCACTGCTCTAAGAGTCGGAACCTCAGCCACGCACGAGCCTCCGGCGGCGACTCCGTCGAGGGTGGCTGCCCTGCGGGCAGGTGCTCGTAGCAGCGCACTGCCACTGGAGATGGTACTCCAGCCACGCACGAGCCTCCGGCGGCGACTCCGTCGAGGGTGGCTGCCCTGCGGGCAGGCGAGTCGGAACCTCAGCCACGCACAAGCCTCCGGCGGCGACTCCGTCAGTGGCTACCCTGCGGGCAGGCGGGCACAGCCACATACTAGCCTCCGGCGCTCCGTTGAGGGTGGCTGCTCTGCGGCAGATTACACGTATCAAGCAACCGCATGACTGCGGCTGGCAGCAAGACCCACAGTCTAGAAGCACAGCCACGCACGAGCCTCCGGCGCGACCTCAGGTGGCTTGTCTGCGAGCAGTTACACAGATCAAGCGATCGACCGGAGGACCGCCGGACTCCAGCCACGCACGGCCTCTGGCGGTGGCTGCCTCCTCCGCGAGCTCCTCTGCCCGTAGGGCAGCCACCCTCGACGGAGTCGCCGCCGGAGGCTCGTGCGTGGTGTGGCACCCTGCCCGCAGGGCAGCCACCCCGACGGAGTCGCCGCCGGAGGCTCGTGCGTGGCTGAGGTTCCGACTCGCCTGCCCGCAGGGCAGCCACCCTCGACGGAGTCGCCGCCGGAGGCTCGTGCGTGTGCGCGTGGCGCGTCCGAGCCGCACGGAGTGCGGCGCGAGTCACGTGATAGTTGCATAAAGGGCCGCGCTCGCCAGCCGGCCCGGCATGGACGCCCTCGACGAAGAGGCCGAGACGCTCGAGGCGATCTACCCCGGATGTTTCGTGCAGGAGTCGTCGCGGATCTACGTGCTGCGGCCAGACGAGCTCGACGTGGCGGTGCAGCTGTCGTTTCCGTCGGCGTACCCCGAGACCGCGCCGCGGGTGCTGTCGGCGTGGCGGCGCCCCGGGTCGCCGTCGCGGGCGCTGGCTGCGGCGGCCGAGGCAGCGCTGGCCGCGGCTTTTCGTCCCGGAGAAGTGTGTGTGTTTGAGCTGGTGGAGGCGCTGCGGGAGCAGGCCGACGCCGGGGAGGCGGACCCTGCTGATGAGCCCGCAGAGTCGCGGCGCGACACCGCCGAGCCCGAGGAGCTGGCCTGGACCGTGTCGGAGGTCGTGACAGACCGCAAGTCGCGGTTCGTGGCGCGCGCGATCGCGGTTGAGTCGCCCGCGGACGCGCTGGCCAAGCTGGCCGTGCTCAAGACCGACAAGCACATCGCGCGCGCCACACACAACATGACGGCCTGGCGCATCCGCCGGGCAGGCACGGACGTGACGTACCAGGGTGCGTGGGCGCGCGGGCGCGGGCGTGCTGACCGCAGACTGCGACGACGACGGCGAGAGCGCTGCCGGCGGCCGGCTGCTGCATCTCCTGACGGTAAGTGCCCTGCGGGCGCGCTGACGCCAGCTCATGGTACGTATCCGCGCGGGCGCGCTGACCCCAGGACGTCTGGGACGTCATGGTCGTCGTCACCCGCTGGTACGGCGGCGTGCACCTCGGCCCGGACCGGTTCAAGCACATCAACGTCGTCGCGCGCGACGCGCTCGTGCGCGGCGGCTGGGTCGCCGACGGCAAGCCCAAGAAAAAGTAGTGTAATATACATATCATACATCAGCGCCGCGGCTTCTTGCGCTGCGCAACGCCCTCGCCGGACGGCCGCTTGGTCCCGCGCGGCTTGGCCGCGGCGCCCGAGCCCGAGATCGAGTGCGCCTGCCGCGCGTTCTTCATGTGCGCGTCGTCCTGCCGCCGCTCCTTGGTCCGCCGCTCGGGCTCGTCGTCGGACGACGGCTCGGCCTCCTCGGCGGGCTCGGCCTCGACTCGCTTGAACGACCCGAAGCCCTGTCGGCCGGCGATCTCGGCTTCCTCGTCGTCCCCGCCGTCGATCTCGTGGAAGCCGACGCCGGTCACGAACTGGACTGGCGCGGCCTGGCTGTCGTCGTCGGCCGGTGGCAGCGTCCATTTGGACTCGTGGTCGATCTGCTTTTGCTGCTCTTCGAGCTCGGCCTCGCGCTGCTTGGACTGGGCGTGGCGCATGAACTGCTGTTAGCGATGTGCAAGCGGCGGCGGCGTGGCGGCGGCCGGCGGCGTGGCGGCGGCCGGCGGCGTGGCGGCGGCTATATGGCGGCTATATGGCGGCTATATGGTGGCCGCAGGCGGCGACATGCGACGACAGGCTGCGGTGACATGCAACGACAGGCCGCGGCAACATGCCGCGCGCGGCTATATGCAGGACACTGCCAGCGTAGATCAAGCCGCCCGCAGCCATGCGGCTGTATGCGGCACCACGACGGCGGCTATGTGTGCGGCTATGCGTGCGGCAATGTGGCAGCGGCTATATGGCAGCGGCTATATGCGATTCGCGCGCGCCTCCGGCCCTGCGCGCCAGCTCTCTGTCTGCCAAGCGTCCATCGCCTTGCCGCCCTGCCGCCTTGCCGCCGCCGCGCCGTCCGTGGCCGCCGCGCCGGCTCTGCCGTTTCCTCGCACCGCAGCCTCCAGCCTCCACGCGTCTGCTCTCACCTTCATCCCCAGCAGCTTCGTCGACAGGTTCTTGGGCGACTCGGCCTGATCCGAGTTCCGGCCGAGGCCCTGGATCGCGCCCTCCTTTTTCCGCTGCGACATGATGTGTCCTGGCGATCCGCCGCGTGAGCGTCCTCAAAATTTTTGCGGTGGACGCTACGAAACATCACGAACGAACGACGCAGCGATCGCAGCGGCCTTGCCACGGCTCGAATCAGGTACGTCCGCCACACCAGCAATCGTCGCCGGCAGCGGCATCCTGCAGCCGGCGACAGCCCGGCGCCGGCGGCCGCCGGCGGCCGGCGCGCCCTCCCGCAATCGCCCGCCAGCTAACAAACAGATCATATGGCCAGCTCGCCATTCACGCCGCAGCCGCAGGGCGGCTCGCCGCGGTCGCCGCAGGCCGCGTCGTCGCCCGTGCCGTACTCGCAGTCGCCGTTCAAGTCGCTCTTCACGGGCCCCGACGCGGGCTCGCCGCTGGCGCGTGACAGACGCGACGACCGCGGGCCGGCGTCCAGTCCGGCGTCGTCGCTGCGGTACGAGACGCCGCTGCGGTACGAGCCGGCTGCCAGCCCCGCCAGCGCCATGCGCTCGCCCGCCACGCCCCGCCGCGACGAGGCGTTCCCGTTCGCGTCCGTCTCGGCGACGACGCCCGCCACGCCGGCCGACGTCCCGACCGGATCGTGGAAGCACCCCTCGCTGGACGCGGTGCAGCGGCGCGGGGCCGCGCGCGAGTTCACGCAGGCCACGTCGCGGCGCATGGTGCTCAACGCGGTCTCGTGGATCGCGTTCCACGTGGGCAGCCGGGCGCTGGCCAGTCTGGCGTGGATGCAGGAGCTCTACGCGGCCAACGAGATCTTCTCGCGCAACCTGCACTACGCCGGCGTCGCCCTGCAGATGCTCTTTCTGTGGAACATCATCGACGGCCTGATCAAGCTCGCGCGGCCCCAGGACAGGTTCGAGGACCTGCCGCTGACGCCGAGCCAGCGCAAGCTGCTCGGGCTCAACCCGGACGTGGTCCCGTCCAAGCCGGTCACGCCCATGACGCCGCCCAAGTACGTCAAGACGTCGCCGCAGGCGCGGTCCTCGCCCCGCGCGTCGCCGCTGCTCAAGAAGAAGCCGCTGCCGACCGAGCTGGGCGGGACGCCGGTGCGGACGCCGGTCGCGGCCATCAAGGCCACGCCGTCGTCCGACAAGCGCTCGTCGCCGCTGGCGGGCTCGCCGCTCGCCGGCACGCCGCTGGCCTCGTCCGGCCTCACGCCGTCCGGCCGGTACCTCTACATGACCGACTCGCCGCTGTCGTCGCCGTCCGTCCGCCGCAAACGCTAGCTTTAGCAATCTATTGTCATATGTACATCGTCCGGCGCGCGGCCGCGCCGCCTAGTCGTCCCGCAGGTAGTACAGCTTGGCCTTGTGCACGCGCTTGCGCGGCACGCCGTCCAGCCGAATGCTCTTGATCTTGGGCGAGAACAGCGCGAAGCGCATCTCGACGCCCAGCCGCGTAATCTCGGACCGCACCACAAAGTTCGTGTCCAGGCCCGACCGCCGGATGGCAATCAGCGTACCCGAGAACGGCGCGGTCGCGGGCTCGTTCGAGAACACGGTGATGCTGCTGCCGGGCTTGATGGCCGCCTTGTTGCGCCGGCTGAAGATCTCGCGCCGCCAGCCCTCGGGGTCGTACTTCTCGTACAGCTTGTCCGAGATGGCCTCCTTCGGGTTCTTGCCGGCCGGAATCAGCGACGGCTTCGCCGTCGGCACCGCCAGTCGCTTGCCTGCGCCTGCTGTCAGCGCGCCCGGCGCTCGCACTTACGCTCCGCGGGCATCTTGAACCCGGCGCTCTGCATGACCTGGGCCACCGCCGGCCGAGCCGCGGCCGGTGCCGGCCGGCCGAGAGCCGCCGCACGCACGCCCACCGCCGTCAGCGTCTTGCCGCACGCGAAGAAGCTCATCCTGTTGAGGGTCGGTGTCGCCGTCGAGTGTGGAAAACTTTTCGTCGGGCGCTCCGCTACGCTTGCGCTGCAAGTGCACTGCGTTTGCTGTGTACATGTCACGTGATCACACCGCCGCCCGCTCGCTCGGCGTCCGTGCGCGCGCCGCGCGCGACGCGGCCGCGGCCGCCGACGTGGCAGTGCTGCGTGGCTCGGGCTCGGCCGCGTGGCTCGCGCCCACACCCGCCGGTCGGCTGCAGGTGCGGGTCGCCGCCAGCCGCGCCCGCGTGGCCGCCGCCCGCATAGCCGCGTTCCGGACCGCGTCCGCCGCGAAGCGGACCCGCGCGCGGCTGCTGGACGCGGTGGCCGCCACCGCGGCCGCCGCGGCCGGGCCACACGCCTTGGCGTGCGCCATGCGGCCGGACGGCTGGCCCTCGTGCCGCAGCACTGACCGGATCGAGCTGTCGGCGGCGGGCGGCTCGTCTGGCTTGGCCGCGGCCGCGGCGAACGCGGACGCGTGCTTGGCGGCTGGCAGGCTCGCGCTCGCGCTGGGCGTTGGCGACACCGGCGGCGGCGACGGCGACTGGCCGAGCGCCGGCAGGTCCAGGCCAAAGCTGCAGGCGAAGCTGCTGCAGGCGGCCGACATGGCCGCCGGAGACGCGACGCGGGCGACCGGCGGGTCGCGTGCCGGCTTTTCCGGCGGGTCGGCCGGGTCGGTCTGCGCCGGGTCGGCCTGCGCCGGGTCGGTTGCCGACGGGTCAACCACCGGGTCCGCCGCCGAGACGCGATCCGGGTCGGCGTGCGCCGGGTCGACCACCGGGTCGGCTGCCGCGCCGGCCGGGTCGCCGGCCGGGTCGCCCGCCGGAGCGACCGTTTCGGGCGCTCCGGCCGTGGGGGCGTCTTCTGTGCGACTCACGCGCCCCGTGCGCTCTTGGCCTGCCGCAGGCCCGTTCCTAGCCGCCGTCGTCGTCCGTCTCTGGCCCGTCCGGTCCGCTGCCAGCGCGCTCGGCGCCGACAGCCGGCGGTAGTCGCCGCGGGCCGGCCGCGACGTCTTGCGGCCCTGCCGCGGCGTCCGCGGCGTCCGCAGCGACCGCATCGACCGCGGGGCCGACCGCGTCGACCGCAGGCTGACCAGCGACGCCGTCCTGTTCGCGCACGGCCGCGGCGCGGCCGCCGGCGGCTCGCTCGGCGGCGCCGGCCACGGCCCCGACGACTCCGCCGCCGCCCGCGCCGCGCGCCGCCGGGCTCGCGCTGCCCGGGCCCGCCGAAACACCTCGACCAGTCTGTGGAGCCGGATCGCGCGCGCCAGCGCGGCGCCCAGCCGGGCCGCGGCCGACCGCCTCGGCCGCGGGCCCTGGCCGGCGCGCGGTGCCCCTGTTCGCGAGCTTGTCCTACTCGCCCGGCGCGTCTTCATCGTAGCAGAGGTGCAGTGGCCTGCGTGCGTGCTGTGGCCGGCTGCATCTGCACGCCGGCCGCCGGCCGCAGTGGATCGTGCCCGCCGTTGCAGACACGACTGCAGCGGGTGTGACGTACGCTAGCCGTGCCACCATTAAAGCGCTGCGTCTTCCTGCTTGGTAGCCACCGCACGACCACCACCACATGAGCGCCGACCCTCCCGACCCCGGCCTGCTGGCCGAGCAGCTGACCATGAAGGACTTCATCTACATGTCGCTGGCGGTGACCATCCGCGACGGGCGCCAGTTCGAGGGCCGATTGCTGTGTACAGATCAGGTGAGTGCATTGGGGTCGGGCCCGCGGCCGTCACGGATAAACAATGCCGCGGCCGCGCGTGACTGCGGCCGTGCGGCTGCGCACGCGGACCCGGCGCCCTGGATCCGGCGCGCTGGATCCGGCCGCACGCGCGCCCGCCGCCGGCCGCCGGCGGCGGCCGCGGCGCCGTGGGGGGCCTGTCTACCTCTAGACGCAGCTCTGACCGCAGGACTGCAACGTCATCCTCGAGGACGCCTACGAGCGCCTGCCGCCCAACGTGCGCTCGCGCCGCCAGCTGGCCGCCTACGGCGAGCGCCGCTCAATTGGCCTCATCGTCGTCCCGGGCCGCGAAATCACGAGCATCGACGCGGCCACGGGCGAGCTCCAGGCCCGCGCGCGCCTCCGCGCCGGCATCGTCTGACGCGGCATAGCATGGTGGAGAAATGCATTCTATGGTACATGTACGAGTCGTATATACATCCGTGCGGCTGGCACGCCTGTGCCGCCGCACGCCGTAGCGGCGTCGCGGCCGATGCCGCACGGCGTGCGGCTCCTGCCGAAGGCAGCTACTCTCGACGGAGTCGCCGCCGGAGGCTCGCCAACCGGCCACGCATCGAGCCTCCGGCGGCGGCGCCCGCGGGGGGGGGGGGCCCGCGGGCCCGGGCCCCCCCGGGGACAGGGCGGACGGCAACGGCCGGGGGGGCGGGCGGCGCTATGACGCACCCCCAGCGGCG